>NW_025534986.1:0-125496 GCF_020615455.1 Coregonus clupeaformis
CTTCTTTGAGGAAAGATCGCTGACCATTAGAAAGCAAATTACGGACTCCTCTTTGAATCTGCGTATTCCTCCAGGGCTTGCTGTCCTGGATCTGCACAGCTCTGCGAGGGCCTGGGATCGGAGAGGACACTTAGTGTTTTTCGTACTATATCTCTTGACACAATGATGAAAATAATCATAGCCTCTAAACCTTCAAGCTGCATACTGGATCCTATTCCCTACTAAACTGCTGAAGGAGCCGCTTCCTGTGCTTGGCCCTCCTATGTTGAACATAATAAACAGCTCTCTATCCACGGATGTGTACCAAACTCACTAAAAGTGGCACGGTGATAAAGCCTCTCTTGAAAAAGCCAAACCTTACCCGGAAAATATAAAAAACTATCGGCCTATATCAATCTTCCATTCCTCTCAAAAAATTTTAGAAAAAGCTGTTGCGCAGCAACTCCCTGCCTTTCTGAAGACAAACAATGTCTCACGAAATGCTTCAGTCTGGTTTTAGACCCCATCATTAGCACTGAGACTGCACTTGTGAAGGTGGTAAATGACCTTTTAATGGCGTCAGACCGAGGCTCTGCATCTGTCCTCGTGCTACTAGACCTTAGTGCTGCCCTTTGACACCATCGATTCACCACATTCTTTTTGGAGAGACTGAAACTCAAATTGGTCTACGACAAGTTCTGGCCTGGTTTTAGATCCTACCTGTCGGAAAGATATCAGTTTGTCTCCGTGAATGGTCTGTCCTCCGACCAAATCAACTGTACATTTCGAGTGTTCCTCGTTCCGTTTTAGGACCACTATTGTTTTCACTATATATTTTACCTCTTGCGGGATGTTATTCGAAAACATAATGTTGACTTTCACTGCTATGCGGATGACACACAGCCTGTACATTTCAATGAAGCATGGTGAAGCCCCAGAAAGTGCCTCGCTGAACTTCATTTCAGACATAGGAAGTGGATGGCTGAAAGCGTTTTACTTTTAAACTCGGACAAAACAGAGATGCTTGTACTAGGTCCCAAGAAACAAAGAAATCTTCTGTTAAATCTGACAATTCATCTTGATGGTTGTAAAGTCGTCTCAAATAAAACTGTGAGGACCTAGGCGTTACTCTTGACCTGATCTCTCTTTTAGCCGAACATATCAAGACTGTTTCAAGGACAGCTTTTTTCCATCTCTACGTAAATTCAAAAATCAGAAATTTTCTGTCCAAAAAATGATGCAGAAAAATTAATCCATGCATTTGTTACTTCTAGATTGAACTACTGCAATGCTCTATTTTCCGGCTACCCGGATAAAGCACTAAATAAACTTCAGTTAGTGCTTAATACGGCTGCTAGAATCTGACTAGAACCAAGAAGTTTGATCATATTACTCCAGTGCCAACCCTACACTGGCTTCCTGTTAAGGCAAGGGCTGATTTCAGTTTTACTGTTAACCTATAAGCGTCATGGGCTTCTCCTACCTATCTTTCCGAGTTGGTCCTGCCGTCATACCTAGGCGCTCTACGGTCACAAGGCGCAGCCCCCTATTTGTCCCTAAATTTCTAAGCAAACAGCGGGAGGCAGGGCTTTCTCCTATAGATTCTCCATTTTTTATGGAACAGTCTGCCTACCCATGTGAGAGACGCAGACTGCCGGTCTCAACCTTTAAGTCTTTACTGAAGACTTATCTCTTCCAGTGGAGTCATATGATTGAGTGTAGTCTGGCCCAGGAGTGTGAAGGTGAACGGAAAAGGCTGGAGCAACGAACAGCCCTTGCTGTCTCTGCGGGCGGTTCCCCTCTCCACTGGGGTTCTCTGCCTCTAACCCTGTTGCCCAGGGGGCTGGGTCACCTGGCTTGCTGGTGCCTCTTTCGTGCCCGTCCCCTGGGAGGGTGTCGTCACTTGAGTGGGTTGAGTTACTGGCGTGATCTTCCTGTCTGGGTTGGGGGGCCCCCCCTTGGTTTGTGCTGTGGTGGAGACCTCTGTGGGCTATACTCGGCCTTGTCTCAGATTGTAGGTTGGTGGTTGGGGATATCCCCTCTGGTGGTGCGGGGGCTGTGCTTTTGGCGGAGTGGGTGGGGTTATATCCTTCCTGTTTGGCCCTGTCAGTGGTTTCTTCGGATGGGGCCACAGTGTCTCCGGACCGCTCTGTCTCAGCCTCCAGTATTTATGCTGCAGTAGTTTATGTGTCGGGCTGGGGTTGGTGGTTATACCTGGAGTACTTCTCCTGTCCTATCCAGTGTCCTGCCTGTGAATTTAAGTATGCTCTCTCTAATTCTCTCGTTCTCTCTTTCTCTCTGAGAGCCTGAGCCCTAGGACCATACGTCAGGACTACCGGGCCATGATGACACCTTGCTGTCCCCAGTCCGCCTGGCCATCGCCTGCTCTTCCAGTTTCAACTGTTCTGCTGCCTCCGGCTCTGAAACCCCTACCTGTCCCAGACCTGCTGTTTTCAACTCTAAATGATAGGCTATGAAAAACCACGCTGAGAGACCTGAGCCCTAGGACCATACGTCGGGACTACCGGCCGTGGTGACTCCCTTGCTGTCCCCAGTCCGCCTGGCCTTGCTGCTCTTCAGTTTAAACTGTTTTTGCCTGCGGTTATGGAACCCCTACCTGTCCCAGACCTGCTGTTTTAAACTCTAATGATCGGCTATGAAAAGCCAACAGAGATTTATTCTGGTGTTTGTTGACCATGCTTTGTCACTTATGAACATTTTTGAACATCTTGGCATGGTTTCTGTTATAATCTCCACCCGGCACAACCAGAAGAGGACTGGCCACCCCCTCATAGCTCTGGTTTCCTCTCTGGGTTTCTTTCTAGGTTTTGCCTTTCTAGGGAGTTTTTCCAACCACCGTGCTTCTACACCTGCATTACTAGCTGTTTGGGGTTTTAGGCTGGGTTTCTTGTACAGCACTTCGAGATATTCAGCTGATGTAAGAAGGGCTATATAAAATAAAATTGATTGATTGATTGTGTATAGCGCTGTAGGGTCTAAGAAGGAGTGTTTGTGATCAAAGGCTTTGGTGCAATTTGAATTTATATAGCTACGTTGGCAGCCAACCTTTGAACTTTACCCACAGCTCCAACTACACAGCCTATCACTTTAGACTTTCCCGTAGGCCCGACACACAATTCAGATATAGTCTAGTATTGAATTGACTGTATGGGGATGGACACAGTCCATACTTTTCAAGCGTTTGATATGAGCAAACCTAAAACTAAAACAAATTGTGCAACTTATTGTGCAACATGACTTACTGTTATTCGTCATACTCTTTGCTCACCTCTTGATCTTAACCTCTCAATCTCCTGGCTTTGTCATAATTGACCACACTAAACTTCTCCCACGTGCTGTATGTATCAAGCATCTCAAAGTAGGAGAGTTTATTTAGGATCAGTTTGAATACAGCCTAGGTCTCACGGCATTATGTTTCATGGTTAGGGCCAGTTGTTTTGGTGGTTTTTGTGGTATTTCCAGCATTATCCACTAGGTTTGCTGCAGGTAGAAAATTCTAGGAAATGTTATTTAATTGACACATGCTGTCTTCAATCAATCAATTAATTAACTGTATGGTTGTGCGTGTGTGTTTGGGTGGGGGATCGCCTAAGCTTTGGGAGGCGTAACTCTAAGAATCTTAGTGGCAGAAAGCCTATTATCAGGGAATACTATTTGTAGATCAGTGATTCTACACCTCACGTTGCTCAAGATGATCCTCTCCAAAGGACTAGTAAGTTGTAGCTAAAAATGTGTCAATTAGGGGCAGTTTAAGGGGAGAGCCAATGAAAACAACCATGGAAGTACAGTACCAGTCAAAAGTTTGGACACACCTACTCATTCAAGGGTTTTTCTTTATTTTTACTATTTTCTACATTGTAGAATAAAAGTGAAGACATCAAAACTATGAAATAATACATATGGAATCATGTAGTATCCAAAAAAGTGTTAAACAAATCAAAATATATTTTATATTTGAGATTCTTCAAAGTAACCACCCTTTGCTTTGATGACAGCTTTGCACACTCTTGGCATTCTCTCAACCAGCTTCATGAGGTAGTCACCTGGAATGCATTTCAGTTAACAGGGTGTGCCTTGTTAAAAAGTTAATTTGTGGAATTTATTTCCTTGCTCAATGCGTTTGAGCATATCAGTTGTGTTGTGACAAGGTAGGGGTTACAGAGATAGCCCTATTTGGTCAAATGCCAAGTCCATATTATGGCAAGAGCAGCTAAAATAAGCAGAATGAAACGACAGTCCATCATTACTTTGACATGAAGGTCAGTCAATCCCGGAA
Organism: Coregonus clupeaformis; assembly: GCF_020615455.1. Classification (NCBI taxonomy): domain Eukaryota; kingdom Metazoa; phylum Chordata; class Actinopteri; order Salmoniformes; family Salmonidae; genus Coregonus; species Coregonus clupeaformis. The sequence goes on from NW_025534986.1 coordinate 4,277, forward strand.
CATTTCAAGAACTTTGACAGTTTCTTCAAGTGCAGTTACAAAAACCATCAAGCTGTGATGAAACTGGCTCTCATAAGGACCGTGACAGGAATGGAAGACCCAGAGTTAACTCTGCTGCACAGGATAAGTTCATTAGGTTACCAGCCTCCGAAATTACAGCCCAAATAAGTGCTTCACAGAGTTGAAGTAACAGACACATCTCAACATCAACTGTTCAGATGGGACTGTGTGAATCAGGCCTTCATGGTCGAGGTGCTGCAAAGAAACCACTACTAAAGGACACCAATAAGAAGAAGAGACCTGCTTGGGCCAAGAAACACAAGCAATGGACATTAGACCGGAGGAATTTGTCCCTTGATCTGGACTCCAAATTGGAGATTTTGGGTTCCAACCGCTGCATCTTTGTGAGCCTTGGTGTGGGTGAGCGATTATCTCTGCAGGATTTCCCACCGTAAAGCATGGAGGAGGAAGTGTTATGGTGTGGCGGTGCTTTGCTGGTGACACTGACTGTGATTTATTTAGAGTTCCAGGCCACACTTAACCAGCATGGCTACCACAGCATTCTACAGCGATACGCCATCCCATCTGGTTTGGGCTTAGTGGGACTATCATTTGTATTTCAACAGGACAGTGACCCAACACACCTCCATGTTTTGTAAGGGTATTTTACCAAAAGGAGAGCTGCATCAGATGACCTGGCCTCCACAATCCCCCGACCTCAACCCAATTGAGATGGTTTGGGATGAGTCGGACCACAGAGTGGAGTAAAAGCAGCCAACAAGTGCTCAGCATATGTGGGAACTCCTTCAATACTTTTGGAAAAGCATTCCAGGTGAAGCTGGTTGAGAGAATGCCAAGAGTCTGCAAACTGTCATCAGGCAAAGAGTGGCTATTGGAAGATTCTCAAATATAAAATGTACTTTGATTTGTTTAACACTTTTTTGTTTACTACATGATTCCATTTGTGTTAATTCATAGTTTATGTCTTCACTATTATTCTACAAAGTAAAAAATAGTAAAAATAAAGAAAAACCCTTGAATGAGTAGGTGTGTCTAAACTTTTGACTGGTAGTGTATGTTGTAAGGAACTTGTGGGTAGCCTCGACCGGGATTCAAACCCAGTTCCAGCGACTGTCAAGCCAACACCTTAATGTTATGCCAAGAGGTCCGAACCTGTGCATGTTTGGCTGCTGGTGGTACTACTGCGTTTAATACCTCCGCTTCCATCAGAGCTGCCCATTAGTGTGTGTGGTGGGAAGAGGCTCCACCACCACCACTCTGGCTATTAGAAAGCGACCACGCACACACAAATACGCCCAAACAGAGACTGATGCAGCCATCAGAAAAAGGTCTAACTGGGGTTCTGTGAAGTGGGAACATAGTGTCCCTGGCTGTCAACGCCCACTCATATCTCATAGTATGGAGGGGACTGAGAAAGAGAGAAGAGGGAGACCATGGTCTCCATGTGAAGGAGGGCAGAGGAGGATGGTGAAAAAAGCAAGCAAGATGAGAGGAAGGGTTAAGAGATGTAAAGCCTGGTCTTCATATGAAGCTCTGGAAAAGGAGAGAGCGAGGGAGCGAAAGAGAGAAAGAGGTGTCTGAGAGCCAGAGAAGGATACAGAGGAAAACTAGGAAGATAGGAGGTCAGGATGTTAGGAATTGTCTTTATGTGGAGGTTGGAAGGAGAGCCTGGTGGTATCAGTCAGGGGTAAGGGATTGAAGGCACTGTCTTCATAGGAAGGAGAGAAAATAGTGAGAGAGCTTGGAGAAGGAGAAGAAGAGAGGTGTTAAGGATCAGAAAGATGATGGGAAGAGAAGGAGAGATGGAGGAGGAAGAGGAGAAGGAGAGGTGGATGATGAAGAGGAGGAGAGGTGGAGGATGAAGAGGAGGAGAGGTGGAGGATGAAGAGGAGGAGAGGTGGAGGATGAAGAGGAGAAGAGGTGGAGGATGAAGAGGAGGAGAGGTGGAGGATGAAGAGAGAAGGAGAGGTGGAGGATGAAGAGGAGGAGAGGTGGAGGATGAAGAGGAGAAGGAGAGGTGGAGGATGAAGAGGAGGAGAGGTGGAGGATGAAGAGGAGGAGAGGTGGAGGAGGGGAGGTGGAGGATGAAGAGGAGAATGAGAGGTGGAGGATGAAGAGGAGGAGAGGTGGAGGATGAAGAGAGAAGGAGAGGTGGAGGATGAAGAGGAGGAGAGGTGGAGGATGAAGAGAGAGAGGAGAGGTGGAGGATGAAGAGGAGGAGAGTGGGAGGAGGTGGGGAGGGTGGGGAAAAGGTGGAGGTGGAGGATGAAGAGGAGGGTGGAGGATGAAAGAGGAGAGGTGGAGGATAGGGTGGAGGATGAAGAGGAGGAGAGGTGGAGGGAAGGGTGGAGGATGAAGAGAGAAGGAGAGGTGGATGAAGAGGAGGAGAGGTGGAGGATGAAGAGGAGAAGGAGAGGTGGAGGATGAAGAGGAGGAGAGGTGGAGGATGAAGAGAGAATGAGAGGTGGAGGATGAAGAGGAGGAGAGGTGGAGGATGAAGAGGAGGAGAGGTGGAGGATGAAGAGGAGGAGAGGTGGAGGATGAAGAGGAGGAGAGGTGGAGGATGAAGAGAGAAGGAGAGGGTGGATGAAGAGGAGGAGAGGTGGAGGATGAAGAGGAGAAGGAGAGGTGGAGGATGAAGAGGAGGAGAGGTGGAGGATGAAGAGAGAATGAGAGGTGGAGGATGAAGAGGAGGAGAGGTGGAGGATGAAGAGGAGGAGAGGTGGAGGATGAAGAGAGAAGGAGAGGTGTAGGATGAAGAGAGGAGAGGTGGATGATGAAGAGGAGAAAGAGAGGTGGGAGGATAAAGAGGAGGAGAGGTGCAGGATGAAGAGGAGGAGAGGTGGAGGATGAAGAGGAGGAAAGGTGGAGGATGAAGAGGAGAGAAGAGGTGGAGGATGAAGAGAGAAGGAGAGGTGGAGGATGAAGAGGAGGAGAGGTGGAGGATGAAGAGAGAGAGGTGTAGGATGAAGAGGAGGAGAGGTGGATGATGAAGGAGGAGGTGGAGGATAAAGAGGAGGAGAGGTGCAGGATGAAAGAGAGGAGAGGTGGAGGATGAAGAGGAGGAAAGGTGGAGGATGAAGAGGAGAAGAGGTGGAGGATGAAGAGAGAAGGAGAGGTGGAGGATGAAGAGAGAGGTGGAGGAGGAGGTGGAGGATGAAGGAGAGGTGGAGGATGAGGTGGAGGATGAAGAGGAGAAGGAGAGGTGGAGGATGAAGAGGAGGAGAGGTGGAGGATGAAGAGGAGGAGAGGTGGAGGATGAAGAGGAGGAGAGGTGGAGGATGAAGAGAGAAGGAGAGGTGGATGAAGAGGAGGAGAGGTGGAGGATGAAGAGGAGAAGGAGAGGTGGAGGATGAAGAGGAGGAGAGGTGGAGGATGAAGAGAGAATGAGAGGTGGAGGATGAAGAGGAGGAGAGGTGGAGGATGAAGATGAGGAGAGGTGGAGGATGAAGAGAGAAGGAGAGGTGTAGGATGAAGAGGAGGAGAGGTGGATGATGAAGAGGAGAAGGAGAGGTGGAGGATAAAGAGGAGGAGAGGTGCAGGATGAAGAGGAGGAGAGGGTGGAGGATGAAGAGGAGGAAAGGTGGAGGATGAAGAGGAGAAGAGGTGGAGGATGAAGAGAGAAGGAGAGGTGGAGGATGAAGAGAGGAGAGGTGGAGGATGAAGAGAGAAGGAGAGGTGGAGGATGACGAGAGAAGGGAGGTGAAAGATGTAAAGCGTGATCTTTATGTTAAGGGAGGGCAGGGAGCAGGAGGGTGAGTGAGGGAGATGACAGAAAAAGGAGTGCAGAAAGGATGACATGATTTGTACTGGAAGAAGGTAGAGTCTAGGAATATACAGAGATGGAACTGTCAGAAGGAACCCCCCCGTGATGCACACGGGAAACTTTTGAGTGAGAAACCCAGCAGCGTTGCAGTTCTTGATCACTCAAAACGGTGTGCCTGGCACCTACTACCATACCCGTTCAAAGGCACTTACATATTTTGTCTTGCCCATTCACCCTCTGAATGGCACACATACACAATCCATGTCTCAATTGTCTCAAGGCTTAAAAATACTTATTTGACCTGTCTCCTCCCCTTTATCAACACTGATTGATGTGGATTTAACAGGTGACATCAAAAAGGGATCAGAGCTTTCACCTGGTCAGTCTATGTCTCTATGTCATGGAAAGAGCAGGTGTTCTTAATGTTTTGGACAATCCAGTGATATGCCACGTGCATTTGTTTATGTTGGATTTCGAGACTTGACACATGTAAAAGATGAAATACGTCCCAAATTAAATGTTGAACTTTTACTGAGGTTTATATCTTGTAAAACGACAAGGGGGATTTGTTCATTTGAATTTCACGCTTGTTTTCTTATTTAAAAGTGGAACATGCGTTGTATCATTCAAGTCACGAGTGTGTCCTGAAGTTGATGGGTTTATTGATCCCCTTGCCACTCTCTGGACGTCACCCTCTGAGTTTCGTCAGCAACACGTGACAACGGAGGGCCCTCTGAGCGAGTTGGTAAGGCGGGGGTGGTTTGGGATTCATCATCACTCTCATGCCTCTCTCTCTCTCTCTCTCTCTCTCTCTCTCTCTCTCTCTCTCTCTCTCTCTCTCTCTCTCTCTCTCTCTCTCTCTCTCTCTCTCTCTCTCTCTCTCTCTCTCTCTCTCTCTCTCTCTCTCTCTCTCTCTCTGGTGTCGGTTTTGTTAGCTTTCAGATTTGTATTCCATAGGGTCTATAAAGATGCACTGCTGTAATTATTGTAGATCAAAGTGTATTTTGTACCTGTTTCAAAAATGATATACAGAGGGAATAGGGGGAGTGACAAATAATTTTTTCCCCAGTGCATCTCAATCACATCAGGCTGCATCCCAAATGGCACCTTATTGTCTATGAAGTGTACTGCTTTTAACCTGATTTTCTGCACAATTCCCAGCTTTAGAATTCCCTGAAGGTTAAGAGGTTTTAAGTCTTAGTTGACATCAAATCCCTGCTAACGTTATGGTGGTGTGATTGTTGGGGCTCTGTCAAAATCTGCTGTTTTAGTCAAAAACTGTTATTTATATCTCTCATGCTAACCTGTTATATGATGCTTTTACGTTTTAAAAACTGTGTGTATCTGTGTCTGTCTCTATCTGTGTGTGTGTGTGTGTGTGTGTGTGTGTGTTTGCTCAGACAGTTTAGGCTTTGTCTGCCCTTCTCCGTCACACCGTTAAGCAGGCCCTCAAGTGAAACCCTCAGACAGTGGAGGCATGTCTGAAATCCTAAACCAGAGTTGAAGAGGTCTCTGCGACTGTTTCCACCATAGAGCCTCATGCAGACTGAAACATTGCTATAGCTAATGTAGGAAGCACCTTTTTCTTATTCGTTTAGATATTAGGCTTATTTGTAATCAGTTCATGATCCCACTTAAAGCGTTTTGGATTGTCATTTGTTTTAAGAACAGGAAGACTTGTTATGGAAGCACAGTGGAAATGTTTTTTTCTCTCTTTCATAAGCCACTGATAATAATCATCTGTCATGGTTTAAAAAGAAAACCCTCCTTTATTGCTCTTATCTCCGCCCTGTCAGGCCATTACTGCCGCTGTCACTATAATCTTGTTGTATTAAAGAATAACCCCCTGATGTATTCTGAAAGCTGAGAAAGTCTAGAGTGTGGTGCTTGCAGCGTAGTGAACCATTAGTCTGATTATCTGTTACTGCAGGCCAGGAACTCTCCTCTCCTCCTCTCTCATCTCCTCCTCTCTCTTCTCCTCCTCTCTCTTCTCCTCTCTCCTCTCCTCATCTCTCCTCACCTCCTCTCTCTTCTCCTCCTCTCTCTTCTCATCTCTGCTCTCTTCTCTCTTCTCCTCCTCTCTCTTCTCCTCTCTCCTCTCCTCCTCTATCCTCTCCTCCTCTCTCCTCTCCTCCTCTCTCTTCTCCTCCTCTCTCTTCTCCTCTCACCTCTCCTCCTCTCTCCTCTCCTCCTCTTTCTTCTCCTCATCTCTCTTATCCTCTCTCCTCTCCTCCTCTCTCCTCTCTTCCTCTCTTCTCTCCTCCTCTTTCTTGTCCTCCTCTCTTCTCCTCTCTCCTCTCCTCCTCTCTCCTCTCCTCCTCTCTCCTCTCCTCCTCTCTCCTCTCCTCCTCTCTCTTCTCCTCCTCTCTCCTCTCTCCTCTCCTCCTCTCTCCTCTCCCTCCTCTCTCTTCTCCTCTCTCTTTCCTCCTCTCTCTTCTCCTCCTCTCTCTTCTCCTCTCTCTTCTCCTCCTCTCCTCCTCTATCCTCTCTTCCGCTCTCTTCTCCTCTCTCTTCTCCTCTCTCCTCTCCTCTCCTCATCTCCTCTCCTCCTCTCTCTTCTCCTCCTCTATCTCTCTCATCTCTCCTCTCCTCCTCTCTCCTCTCCTCCTCTCTCCTCTCCTCCTCTCTCTTCTCCTCCTCTCTCTTCTCCTCTCCTCTCCTCCTCTCTCCTCTCCTCCTCTCTCTTCTCCTCTCTCCTTTCCTCCTCTCTCTTCTCCTCCTCTCTCTCCTCCTCTCTCTTCTCCTCCTCTCCTCCTCTATCCTCTCTTCCGCTCTCTTCTCCTCTCTCTTCTCCTCTCTCCTCTCCTCTCCTCATCTCCTCTCCTCCTCTCTCTTCTCCTCCTCTATCCTCTCCTCATCTCTCTTCTCCTCCTCTCTCTTCTCCTCTCTTCTCCTCCTCACTCCATTCCTCCTCTATCCTCTCCTCCTCTCTCCTCTCCTCCTCTCTCCTCTCCTCCTCTCTCTTCTCCTCCTCTCTCTTCTCCTCTCTCCTCTCCTCCTCTCTCCTCTCCTCCTCTTTCTTCTCCTCCTCTCTCTTATCCTCTCTCCTCTCCTCCTCTCTCCTCTCTTCCTCTCTTCTCTCCTCCTCTTTCTTGTCCTCCTCTCTCTTCTCCTCTCTCCTCACCTCCTCTCTCCTCTCCTCCTCTCTCCTCTCCTCCTCTCCTCCTCTCTCTTCTCCTCTCCTCTCCTCCTCTCTCCTTTCCTCATCTCTCTTCTCCTCCTCTCTCTTCTCCTCTCTCTTCTCCTCCTCTCCTCCTCTATCCTCTCTTCCGCTCTCTTCTCCTCCTCTCTCTTCTCCTCTCTCCTCTCCTCATCTCCTCTTCTCCTCTCTCTTCTCCTCCTCTATCCTCTCCTCATCTCTCTTCTCCTCCTCTCTCTTCTCCTCCTCACTCCTTTCCTCCTCTATCCTCTCCTCCTCTCTCCTCTCCTCCTCTCTCCTCTCCTCCTCTCTCTTCTCCTCCTCTCTCTTCTCCTCCTCTCTCATCTCCTCCTCTCTCCTCTCCTCCTCTCTCCTCTCCTCTCCTCCCTCTCCCTCTCCTCTCCTCTCCCCTCTCCTCTCCTCCTCCTCTCCTCTCCTCCTCCTCCTCTCCTCCTCTCCTCCTCCTCTCTCCTCTCCTCTCCTCTCTCTCCTCTCCTCCTCTCTCCTCTCCCTCTCTCTTCTCCTCCTCTCTCTTCTCCTCTCTCTCTCCTCCTCTCTCCTCTCCTCCTCTTCCTCTCCTCCTCTCTCCTCTCCTCCTCTCTCCTCTCCTCCTCTCTCTCTCCTCCTCCTCTCTCTTCTCCTCTCCCTCTCTCTCCTCCTCTCTCTCTCCTCCTCTCTTCTTCTCCTCTCTTCTCCTCTCTCTCCTCTCTCCTCTCTCTCCTCTCTTCTCTCCTCCTCTTTCTTGTCCTCCTCTCTCTTCTCCTCTCTCTCCCCCTCCTCTCTCTCCTCTCCTCCTCTCTCCTCTCCTCTCTCCTCTCCTCCTCTCTCTTCTCCTCCTCTCTCTTCTCTCTCCTCTCCTCTCTCTCCTCTCTCTCCTCTCCTCCTCTCTCCTCTCCTCCTCTCCTCTCCCTCTCCTCTCTCTCCTCTCCTCTCCTCCTCTCCTCTCCTCTCCTCTCCTCCCTCTCCTCTCCTCTCCTCTCCTCTCCTCTCTCTCTCCTCTCCTCTCTCCTCTCCTCTCCTCTCCCTCTCCTCTCCTCTCCTCTCTCTCTCCTCTCCTCTCCTCTCCTCTCCTCTCCTCTCCTCTCTTCTCCTCTCTACCAGTACTGTATTTAAGACGGGGGAAATCGGGTAACAGACTGACATTTTGACAGATTTGCAACTTTTTGAATTGAAGCGAGGTGAAGAGAAATGGGGAGATTTTCTCCCATCTGGGTTAACTGGGGACACAGGCCCGAGCTGGTCCCAAAACATATATAGTGCCTATCATAAATATTTCTATATACTGTATACCTACTGTAACATTCTATTGGTTGCAAGAATTTTGTAAAATAATTTACATTGAAAAATTCAAAGTTTTGAATCCAGCTTTGTTTTGCGTATTAGTGATGATGGCGCCGGAGGAGATGGCTGACGTTTTACGGTCTCCTAACCAATTGTGCTATTTTGTGTGTTTGTTTGCGTTATTTGTAACTTATTTTGTACATAATGTTTCTGCCACCGTCTCTTATGACCAAAAAGAGCTTCTGGATATCAGGACAGCGATTACTTATCTCGAACTGGACAAATATTTTTTTATTTAACAAGTCGGACGCAAATGATTTACTCCTGATACCCGACAAGGCCCAAATCCACGTCATTCGCGTGAAGAGAAGACGCAGATACAGGGGACGCTGGTCCGGGTGCCTTGTGAGAATTCGTCTGCGAGTGGGTAACCCGCCTCTACCATCCATCCTATTGGCCAACGTGCAATCATTGGATAATAAACTGGATAAGCTGCGTTCAAGACTATCCTACCAACGGGACATTAAAAACTGTAATATGTCGTGGCTTAATGACGACATGGATAATATACAGTTGGCTGGTTTTTCTGTGCATTGGCAAGACAGAACAGCAGCCTCCGGTAAGACAAGGGGTGGCGGTCTTTGTCTATTTGTCAATAACAGCTGGTGCAAGAAATCAAATATTAAGGAAGTCTCGAGGTATTGCTCACCTGAGGTAGAGTATTACATTTACATTTACGTCATTTAGCAGATGCTCTTATCTGAGTATCTCATGATAAGCTGTAGACCACACTATTTACCAAGAGAGTTTTCATCTATATTTTTTGTAGCTGTCTATTTACCACCACAAACCGATGCTGGCACTATGACCGCACTTAACAAGCTGTATAAAGCCATAAGCAAACAAGAAAATGCTCATCCAGAAGCGGTGCTCCTAGTGGCTGGGGACTTTAATGCAGGGAAACTTAAATCCGTTTTACCTAATTTCTACCAGCATGTTACATGTTCAACAAGAGAAAGAAACCTCTAGACCACCTTTACTTCACACACAGACATGCATACAAAGCTCTCCCTCGCCTTCCATTTGGCAAATCTGACCATAATTCTATCCTCCTAATTCTTACTTACAAGCAAAAACTAAAGCAGGAAGTACCAGTGATTCGCTCAATACGGAAGTGGTCAGATGACGCAGATGCTAAGCTACAGGACTGTTTTGCTAGCATAGACTGGAATATGTTCCGGGACTCATCCGATGGCATTGAGGAGTATACCACATCAGTCACCCGCTTCATCAATAAGTGCATCGATGACGTTGTCCCCACAGTGACCGTACGTACATACTCCAACCAGAAGCCATGGATTACAGGCAACATCCGCACTGAGCTAAAGGGTAGAGCTGCTGCTTTCAAGGAACAGGACTCTAACCCGGAAGCTTATAAGAAATCCCGCTATGCCCTCAGACGAACCATCAAACAGTCTACAAAGGGAAGCCCAGCCGCAAGCTGCCCAGTGACACAAGCCTACCAGACGAGTTAATTTACATTAAAATTTTTTTCGTTATTTAATTACTTCTATGCGCGCTTCGAGGCAAGCAACACTGAAGAATGCATGAGAGCACCAGCTGTTCCGGATTACTCTGTGATCACGCTCGCCGTAGCCAATGTGAGTAAGACCTTTAAACAGGACAACAGACAGATTACCAGGACGTGTACTCCGAGCATGCGCTGACCAACTGGCAAATGTCTTCACTGACATTTTCAACCTGTCCCTGCCTGAGTATTTAATACCTACATGACTCAAGCAGACCACCAAAGTCCCTGTGCCCAAGAACACCAAAGTATCCTGCCTAAATGACTACCGACCAGCAGCACTCACGTCTGTAGCAATGAAGTGCTTTGAAAGGCTGGTCATGGCTCACATCAACACCATCATACCGCCCAAACAGATCCACAGATGACGCAATCTCTATTGCACTCAACACTGCCCTTTTCCACCTGGACAAAAGGAACACCTACATGAGAATGCTGTTCATTGACTACAGCTCAGCGTTCAACACCATAGTGCCCTTAAAGCTCCTCACTAAGCTAAGGACCCTGGGACTAAACACTTCCCTCTGCAACTGGATCCTGGACTTCCTGACGGGCCACCTCCAGGTGGTAAGGGTAGGCAACAACCTATCTGTCACACTGATCCTCAACACGGGGGCCCCTCAGGGGTGCGTGCTTAGTTCCCTCCTGTATTCCTTGTTCACCCATGACTGCGTGGCCAAGCACGACTCCAACACCATCATAAAGTTTGCCGACGACACAACGGTGGTAGGCCTGATCACCGACAACGATGAGACAGCCTATAGGGATGAGGTCAGAGACCTGAAATGTGGTGCCAGGATAACAACCTCTCCCTCAAAAGAGATGATCGTGGACTACAGGAAAAGGAAGGCCGAGCACGCCCCCATTCTCATCGACGGGGCTGTAGTGGAGCAGGTTGAGAGCTTCATGTTCGTTGGTGACCACATCACCAACAAACTATCATGGTCCAAACACACCAAGACAGTCATGAAGAGAGCACGACAAAGCCTATTCCCCCTCAGGAGACTGAAAAGATTTGGCATGGGTCCTCAGATCCTCAAAAGGTTCTACAGCTGCACCATCGAGAGCATCCTGACTGGTTGCATCACCGCCTGGTATGGCCTCTGACCGCAAGGCACAACAGAGGGTATTGTGCACGGCCCAGTACATCACTGGGGCCAAGCTTCCTGCCATCCAGGACCTCTATACAAGCCGTTGTCAGAGGAAGGCCCTAAAAATTGGCAAAGACTCCAGCCACCCTAGTCATTGACTGTTCTCTCTGCTACCGCATGGCAAGCGGTACTGGAGCGCCAAGTCTAGATCCAATTGGCTTCTGAACAGCTTCTACCCCCAAGCCACAAGACTGCTGAACAGCTAATCAAATGGCTACCCAGACTATCTGCATTGACCCCACCCCACCCTTTTTTTTTACGCTGCTGCTACTCGCTGTTTAATATCTATTATCTATGCATAGTCACTTTACCCCTACCTACATATTACCTCAATTACCTCGACTAACCTGTACCCCCACACATTGACTCGGTACCGGTACCCCCTGTATATAGCCTCGCTATTGTTATTTTATTGTTGCTCTTTAAATTTTTTACTTTAGTTTATTTAGTGGAGAAAAAAAATCTTAACTGTTATTTTTCTTAAAACTGTATTATTGGTTAAGAGCTTGTAACTAAGCATTTCACAGTAAGGTCTACACCTATTGTATTCGGCACAAGTGACGAATACAATTTGATTTGATTTGATTTGATTCATAAACCATGTGCCATGGAATCGGTACATCGAAAATCTCTTCCCAACTATTTTGCAATCTAGAGTGCATTCAGAAAGAATTCAGAACCCTTCCCTTTTTCCAAATTTTGTTACGTTACAGCCATATTCTAAAATTGATTCAATAAATGTTTTTCTTCATCAATCTACACACAATATCCCTTAATGACAAAGCGAAAATGTTTTTTTTATCAATTTTAACTAATTTATAAACAATAAAAACAGAAATACCTGATTTACGTTAGTATTCAGACCCTTTGCTATGACTCAAAATTCAGCTCAGGTGGATCCTGTTTCCACTGATAATCCTTGAGATGTTTCTACAACTTGATTGGAGTCCACCTGTGGTCAATTCAATTGATTGGACATGATTTGGAAAGGCACACACCTGTCTTCATAAGGTCCCACAGTTGACAACGCATGTCAGAGCAAAAATCAAGCCATGAGGTTGAAAGAATTGTCGGTAGAGCTCAGAGACAGGATTGTGTCGAGGAACAGATCTGGGGAAGGTTGCCAAATGTTTTGGCCAGCAAAAAAAGGTCTGCAGCATTGAAGGTCCCCAAGAACACAGTGGCCTCCATCATTCTTAAATGGAAGAAGTTTGGAAGCATAAAGACTCTTCCTAGAGCTGGCCGCCTGGCCAAACTGAGCAATTGGGGGAGAAGGGTCTTGGTCAGGGAAGTGACCAAGATCTCAATGGTCAGTCTCACAGAGCTTCAGAGTTCCTCTGTGTAGATGGGAGAACATTCCAGAAGGACAACCATCTCTGCAGCACTCCACCAATCAGGCCTTTATGGTAGAGTGGCCAGACGGAAGCCACTCCACAGTAAAAGGCACATGACAGCCCGCTTGGAGTTTACAAAAAGGCACCTAAAGACTCTCAGACCATGAGCAACAAGATTCTCTGGTCTGATGAAACCAATATTGAACTCTTTGGCCTGAATGCCAAGCGTCACATCTGGAAGAAACCTGGCACCATCCTATGCTAAAGCATGGTGTTGGCAGCATCATGCTGTGGGGATGTTTTTCAGCGGCAGGGACTGGGAGACTAGTCAGGATCAAGGGAAAGATGAATGGAGCAAAGTACAGAGAGATCCTTGATGAAAACCTGCTCCAGAGAACTCAGGACCTCAGACTGGGGTGAAGGTTCATCTTCCAACAGGACAATGACCCTAAGCACACAGCCAAGACAATGCAGGAGTGGCTTCGGGACAAGTCTCTGAATGTCCTTGAGTGGCCCAGCCAGAGCCCGGACTTGAACCAGACTGAACATCTGTGGAGAGATCTGAAAATAGCTGTGCAGCGACGCTCCCCATCCAACTCGACAAAGCCTTGACAGAGCTTGAGAGGATCTGCAGAGAAGAATGTGAGGAACTCCCCAAATACAGGTGTGCCAAGCTTGTAGCGTTATACCCAAGAAGATGAGGCTGTAATCTCTGCCAAAGGTTATTTAACAAAGTACTGAGTAAAGGGTCTTACTTATGTAAATGTGATATTTCCGTTTTTTTTTTTATAAATTAGCAAAATATTCTAAAAACCTGTTTTTGTTTTGTCATTATAGGGTATTGTGTGTAGATTGATGAGGGGAAAAATACAATTTAATCAATTTTAGAATAAGGCTGTAACGTAACAAAATGTGGAAAAAGTCAAGGGGTCTGAATACTTTCAGAATGCACTGTATATGACACAGCTGTCAATTTTTTGGTCCTTAAATGAAACTGGTATACTTTTTTATTTATCACAATGTTTTTTAACAAGTTTTGGTCTTTAATGCAGGGCCGACAAACAAGTTCCTTACTTTTTCACCCTTCCACTTGCCTCTTCCATTTTTGTGGTAATGCTACAATTAGTTGGTTTTAATTTTGGGTAGAGAAGATATTTCCATATATCTTTGTTAGCTGCATGTGTAACATAACTCAGACAGTCGTATTTATGATATCATTTACAAAGATTATACTTTTTTTTATTAGTCCAAAAATAACGTTTTTGGAACATAGGGTGAGACATTCTTACTAATCTACTAGAGAACCAGTTCGGATTTAAGTATAACTTTTGTATGACTGAAGCCTTTAGTGAGAGGTCTAATACTTTAATATTTAATAATTTCTGCTCTCCAAATTCATATTCATTATATAAATAAGCCTGTTTAATTTTGTCTGTCTTGCTGTTCCAAATAAAATGGAATATTTTTTGCTCATAATATTTTTTAAACGGGTCGCTAGGTGTAGACAAGGCCATAATTAAATAAGTAAACTGTGATATGACAAAATAGTTAATCAGGATATATATATATTTAAGTGTCATTATTTGGACCTTATAGATTAATGAGCCAAATCTGTTTATGGTCCAATAACATATTTATAAAAATCCATCTACCTTGCGGATCTGTTTGGACAATTTGCACATTCGGATCAAAATTATTGTTAATTAATATCATCACCCCTTTTGAGTTTCTTTGCCCACGGAGAAGTTGAATGAGTTTCTGTAAACAATAGATATTATATTCCTTCTCATTTAGCCAGGTAAATACTGATCGTCTTTTATTATTATCTGCTAATCCATTGCAATTATAACTGGCTATACTTATTTTACCATTTACCATAATGAGATACAAGTTTCAATTCTATTTATCCTAATATATCTTTGTAAACTTACCATTAAAAGGTACCATAATGAATGAGTGTCCATATAGCTGTACCATGACATCTGCATTGATACTAAGTAAACCTCTAATTGTTCTCCACTATTCGACCCACTAAAGCCTCCCCCCATCCCAAGTTGGGTTGTCATCCCAGTAACCGGTAGACCACCGCCGTCCCCCCGGATCCCAGGGCTCCCGAGAGACCGTGACCCATCCTTCAAAAAGAGCACACAGTGCCACCCACATAACATAAGCAGATCAACCACCAAAAGCATTTCCAACGCTCTCACCACGATTGTATTACATAGTTATTAAAAATATATATATACAGTACCCGTCAAAAGTTTGGACACACCTACTCATTCAAGGGTTTTTCTTTATTTTTACAATTTTTTACATTGTAGAATAATAGTGAAGACATCAAAACTATTAAATAACACATATGGAATAATGTAGTAACCAAAACAGTGTTAAACAAATCAAAATATATTTTATATCTGACATTCTTCAAATAGGCACCCTTTGCCTTGATGACAGCTTTGCACACTCTTGGCATTCTCTCAAGCAGATTCATGAGGTAGTCAACGGGAATGTGTATTTCAATTAACAGGTGTGCCTTCTTAAAAGTTAAGTTGTGGAATTTATTTCCTTCTTAATGCGTTTGAGCATATCAGTTGTGTTGTGACAAGGTGGGGGGGGGTCCATCATTACTTTAAGACACGAAGGTCAGTCAATACGGAAAATGTCAAGACCTTTAAAATGTTCTTCAAGAGCAGTCGCAAAAACTATCAAGCGCTATGATGAAAATAGCTGTCATGACGACCGCCACAGGAATGGAAGACCCAGAGTTACCTCTGCTGCAGAGGATAAGTTCATTAGAGTTACCAGCCTCAGAAACTGCAGCCCAAATAAATGCTTCACAGAGTTCAAGTAACAGACACATCTTAACATCAACTGTTCAGAGGGGACTGTGTGAATCAGGCCTTCATGGTCGAATTGCTGCAAAGAAACCACATTAGACCAGTGGAAATGTGTCCTTTGGTCTGTAGTCCAAATTTGAGATTTTTGGTTCAAACCGCCGTGTCTTTGTGAGACGCGGTGTGGTGAACTGACAATCTCCACATGTGTAGTTCCCACCATAAAGCATGGAGGAGGAGGTGTTAGGGTGTGGGGGTGTTTTGCTGTTGACACTGTCTGTGATTTATTTAGAATTCAAGGCACACTTAACCAGCATTGCTACCACAGCTTTCTGCAGCGATATGCCATCCCATCTGGTTTGGGCTTAGTGGGACGATCATTTGTTTTTCAACAGGACAATGACCCAACACACCTCCAGGCTGTGTAAGGGCTATTTTACCAAGAAGGAGAGTGATGGAGTGCTGCATCAGATGACTTGGCCTCCACAATCCCCCGACCTCAACCCGAGATAGTTTGGGATGAGTCAGATGGCAGAGTGAAGGAAAAGCAGCCAACAAGTGCTAAGCATATGTGGGAACTCCGTCAAGACTGTTGGAAAAGCATTCCAGGTGAAGCTGGTTGAGAGAATGCGAAGTGTGTGCAAAGCTGTCATCAAGGCAAAGGGTGGCTATTTGAAGAATCTCAAATATAAAATATATTTTGATTTGTTTAACACTTGTTTGGTTACTACATGATTCCATATGTGTTATTTCGTAGTTTTGATGTCTTCACTATTATTCTACAATGTAAAAAATAGTAAAAAATTAAGAAAAACCCTTGAATGTGTCCAAACTTTGACTGGTAGTGTATATATTAAAACATTGTATCTTAATTTCCACAATTAACGAATAATATGTGTAATAATGTAGGCAGTTCACGCCAAGGATTGTTATCTATAACCAGGATTGCCATTACAAAAATGCCTTATATGTCCTCTGCTTTTTCTGTTTTTATCCCTACCATGTTGATTCCTACTGTAACGGGTGTCAGTGTAATGCGGTGGATAGAAGTCAGGCGCAGGACACAGAACTCAAAGAAACGTACTTTACTGAAAATGAGTAAAGAAAACAACACAGAAATACCTCCACACAGGAAGGAACTAACCAGCTCACCAACGACACATAAAACAAAAAACAACCACTCACAAAACACATTGGGAGCCACTGGGTTAAATAGGGAAGGCGTGATTACAATAATTGGCAACAGGTGTGTGACATTAGACAACAGGTGCATCATAGATCGGCAGTAGCTAGTATTCCGATGACGACGAACGCTGCAGCCTGCCCGAGCAAGGAGGAGGGGCAGCCTCGGCAGAATCCGTTACAGCTTCCAGCAGGGCAGGCGAAGGGGCAGATTTCGGGTCGAGAGCCATACCCGGTCCCCCGGTGCATACACCGGAGCCTCACTGTGGTGGCGGTCGGCGCTCGCCTTCTGCTGCCCGATGGCCCGCTGCAGGCGCACATGGGCAGCATTCCAGGTCTCCTGCGAGCGCCAAAACCATTCATCCACCGCAGGTGCCTCGATCTGGCTCTGATGCCAAGGTGCCAGAACCGGCTGATAACCTAATACACACTGGAATGGAGAAAGGTTAGTGGAGGAGTGGCGGAGTGAGTTTTGGGCCATCTCTGCCCAGGGGAGGAAAACCGACCACTCCCCCCGCCGGTCCTGGCAAGACGACCTCAGAAACCTACCCACCTTCTGGTTGACTCTCTCCACCTGCCCGTTACTTTCGGGGTGAAACCCTGAGGTCAGTCTGACCGAGACTCCCAGACGTTCCATGAACGCCCTCCAAACCCTCGAGGTGAACTGGGAACTCCGATCAGACACTATATCCTCAGGTATCCCATTGTGCCGGAAGACGTGTGTAAATAGGGCCTCAGCAGTCTGTAGGGCCGTAGGGAGACCGGGCAGAGGAATGAGGCAGCAGGACTTAGAAAACCGATCCACAACGACCAGGATCGTGGTATTCCCTTGTGAGGGAGGAAGAACAAAATCCACCGATAGGTGGGACCACGGTCGTTGTGGAATGGGTAGGGGTTGCAATTTCCCTCTGGGCAGGTGTCTAGGAGCCTTACACTGGGCGCACACCGAGTAGGAGGAAACATAAACCCTCACGTCCTTACCTAAGGTGGGCCACCAGTACTTCCCACTAAGACAATGCACTGTCCGACCGATACCAGGATGACCAGAGGAGGGTGACGTGTGAGCCCAATAGATCAACCGATCGCGGACCTCCAGCGGGACGTACACACTACCCTCTGGACACTGGGGTGGAGTGGGTTCGTTACGCAACGCCCGCTCAATGTCCGTGTCCACCTCCCACACCACCAGTGCAACCAGACACGACGCTGGAAGTATGGGAGTGGGCTCCACGGAATTCTCCTCTGTGTCATACAGTCGGGACAGAGCATCTGCCTTAGCATTCTGGGAACCTGGCCTGTACGACAGGGTGAAACAAAAACAGGTGAGAAACATTGACCACCTTGCCTGGCGAGGGTTTAATCTCTTCGCCGCCCGGATGTACTCCAGATTGCGGTGGTCAGTCAAAATGAGAAAAGGGTGGTTAGCCCCCTCAAGCCAATGTCTCCACACTTTCAGAGCTTGGACCACGGCCAACAGCTCTCGGTCCCCCACATCATAGTTGCGCTCCGCCGGACTGAGCTTCTTAGAAAAGAACGCACAGGGGCGGAGCTTGGGTGGTGTGCCCGAGCGCTGGGAAAGTACAGCACCTATCCCAGCCTCCGGCCGCGTCCCACCTCAACCGTGAAGGCCAAGGAGGGATCCGGATGAGCCAGCACTGGAGCCGAGGTAAACAGGTTCTTCAGATGATTGAACGCCCTGTCCGCCTCAGCTGACCACCGCAGACACACCGGTCCCCGCTTCAGCAATGAGGTAATGGGAGCCGCTACCTGACCAAAGCCCCGGATAAACCTCCGGTAGTAATTGGAAAATCCCAAAAATTGCTGCACCTCCTTCACCGTGGTTGGAGTCGGCCAAATACGCACGGCCGAAATGCGGTCACTTTCCATTTTCACCCCAGACACGGACATGTGGTACCCTAGGAAGGAGATAGACTCCTGAAAGAACAGGCATTTCTCCGCCTTGGCATACAGGTCATGCTTCAACAGTCGTCCAAGTACTTTACGCACCAGGGACACATGCTCGGCCCGTGTAGCGGAGTATATGAGAATGTCATCAATATACACCACTACACCCTGTCCATGCAGATCCCTGAAAATCTCATCGACAAAGTCTTGGAAGACTGATGGAGCATTCATCAACCCGTATGGCATGACGAAGTACTCATAGTGTCCTGAGGTAGTGCTGAAAGCCGTCTTCCACTCATCTCCCTCCCGAATATGCACCAGATTGTACGCGCTCCTGAGATCCAATTTCGTAAAGAAGCGCGCCCCGTGCAGTGATTCCGTCATACATGCTATCAGAGGTAAGGGATAGCTGTACTTGACAGTGATCTGATTAAGCCCATGGTAATCAATGCACGTGCGTAACCCACCATCCTTCTTCACGAAAAATAAACTTGAGGAAACAGGTGAAGTGGAAGGCCGAATGTATCCCTGTCTCAGAGATTCTGAGACATATGTTTCCATAGCCGCCTTCTCCGCCTGTGACAGAGGATACACGTGACTCCGGGGAAGTGCAGCGCCTACCTGGAGATTTATCGCACAATCCCCCAGACGATGGGGTGGTAATTTAGTCGCTCTTCTTACTGAAGGCGAGAGCCAAATCGGCATACTCAGAAGGAATGTGCATGGTGGAGACCTGGTTTGGACTCTCCACCATAGTAGCCCCCAAGGAAACCCCTACACACCTCCCTGACCACTGACTGGACCATCCCTTGAGAGCCCTCTGTTGCCAGGAAATAGTGTGATCATGAGTGGTTAACCAGGGAAGTCCCAACACCACAGGATACGCAGGAGAATCAATCAGATAGAGACTAATCCTCTCCTCATGACCCCCCTGCGTCCTCATTAAGAGTGGTGTGGTAACCTCCCTGATTAGACCTGACCCTAGCGGGCAACTATCTAATGCGTGGACAGGGAAGGGCACATCAACACGAACAGTAGGAATCCCTAACCTATGAGAATATTGACGATCAATAAAATTCCCAGCTGCGCCTGAATCTACTAGCGCCTTATGCTGGGAATGAGGAGAAAACTCCGGAAACACAACCTCGGGTGCCTACTCACCTGAGATAGTCGACCAGTGCTCTGCTTACTGCCTCGACTCCCTGGGGACCCTCCCCAGCACCGACCCGCAGTGTGTCCTCTGTGGCCACAGTTGGTGCAGGGGACGGCCCCTCTCCTGGTCTCCCTAAGCGCAGCACCTCCGAACTCCATGGGGGTAGGGTCGGAGGTGCTGGGGGATGGAATGAATGGGCCCTGATCAGAACGTCTGCGGGTCTCCAACAGGTTATCCAGCCTGATGGACATCTCCACCAGTTGGTCCAGGTTGAGATTGGTATCCCTGCAGGCCAGTTCCCGCCGAACGTCCTCCCTTAGGCTGTACCGATAGTGGTCGATCGGGGCCCTCTCATTCCATCCGGCGCTAGCTGCCAACGTCCTGAACTCCAGCGCAAAATCCTGGGCGCTCCTCCTCTCCTGTCGTAGGTGGAACAGAAATCCTCGTAGCAGACCGATGTAGCATCAATTCCTCCCCACTCGGTGTTGGCCCATTCGAGCGCCTTCCCCGACAGACAGGAGATGAGGGCGGACACGCTCTCGTATCCCGAGGGCGCCGGGTGAATGGTTGCCAGGTAGAGCTCTACCTGGAGAAGGAAACCCTGACACCCGGCTGGTGTACCGTCATATGCCCTAGGGAGCGTGAGCCGAATCCCACTGGGCCCAGGTGGAGAAGGGGTGGACTGTGGTATGGGTGGTAGAGTGGTTGGAGGAGGTGTGGGAAGGCCACCTCTCTCCCAACGGTCCATAGTATTCATCACCCTCTCCATGGCGGTGCCGAGCGCCTGGATGATACTCTCCTGTCGTTGAAATCGTTCCTCCATCGATTCGGACTGACGGGCTGTACCTGCTGACTCCATAGATAGTGCGTGGTTCTGTAACGGGTGTCAGTGTCATGCGGTGGATAGAAGTCAGGTGCAGGACACAGAACTCGAAGAAACGTACTTTACTGAAAATGAGTAAAGAAAACAACATAGAAATACCTCCACACAGGAAGGAACTAACCCGCTCACCAACAACACACGAAACGAAAAATAACCACGCACAAAACACATTGGGAGCCACTGGGTTAAATAGGGAATGCATGATTACAATAATGGGCAACAGGTGTGTGACATTAGACAACAGGTGCAACATAGAACCATAGAACATAGATCGGCAGTAGCTAGTATTCCGATGACGACGAACGCCGCAGCCTGCCCGAGCAAGGAGGAGGGGCAGCCTCGGCAGAATCCGTGACACCTACCTAATTTCAGGATTTTTATTACTTTTGTGTTCCAGTTTCTTATATTTGAAGATGTGTTATTTCAATAATTATTCTTTCTTCTAATGCTGTCTTTTATCTATTTATAAATACTATAAATAGAAAGTTGAATACTCATTATTTTACAACATTCCCTATCTTGAATGGTATAGTGTATTTGTAGTTTATTTCTTTATCAATTGTTGTAATTTTATTACAATCCCTACCATGGATAGTATTGGGTGTTCCATTATTTGACTCCTCTATGGGAACTTTGTAATATTTAGAATAGCCATGGAGTAGTCTTGGTGTCTCAGAACAATTGGTTATCAATATACAGTTTATCGACTATGAGAGCTACACGTTTCCCTTTTAATCTACTCACCTTGAAGAACTTTGCGCCGTTCTGCAATTTCCTTCAGGAACTGATCATTCATGCCTATTTTCGTGCTAGAGAGTATTTTACCCTGGCTTTTAACCATTATTTTATCTTCAAAGAATGCACATTTGGCAACTATTAAGCACTCATGTCTCTGTCCTCTCTGTCAGAAACGGTGTACACGTTCGAGTTTGATTTTGTCGACAGTATCGCCTGGGATCTGTAGCGCTGTAAGAAATAATTATTTAACCTTTCAGGATCTTCACCCTAATTTTCTTTGATACCGGTAAGTACCAGATTTTCTCTCATAGATCTAGTCTGTATTCCAAGTAAGTCTTCTCTCTGACACATGTTCTCCTTTTTAAGTTCATTAACGTCCGTTTCAATAGTATTGACTGTACCTTTTAGCTTGTTTGTTTCTTTCTCCATTGTCACAGCTTTTTCGTCACTCATCTTGAGGCTCGCCTTCAACACCTTTATATATTTTCTGACTAGTTCAAGTATACCCAGTTTATCATTTATCGACTTTAGCAAGTCGGTTTCCAGTGTGTCACATATCAGTTTGCAACAATGTAAAAAAATCAATAATTGTGTTAATAAAGCCGCATACAAACATGCTCTCTTTTTTGCTTTCTTGAGCAAGGCAGCTCCAAAATGTAGGTGTTTCAGCCTAGCTCAGTGCTTTCTGTGGTGGTGGGGCAGCCAGCGGAAAATATGGAGCGTAGGGGTTGGTAATGTTCTCTAGTTGCGCCGTGAATGGCTCAGTGTTCTGTCACTCATAGGGACACTACGTCACTGCAAAATCTATGGGGAGAGCTCGAAATTCAAGCCCCTTGAGTGCTTCCATAGAGTTACATTAGAAGTGCCCATCCAAGAAGGCTCAAGGTCATTGGCCACAGATAAAATCACATCAAATCACGTTATATGTATCGTAGCTTTAATTGGACTGATCATGTCAACATCATACTTTCAGAATCTTAGCTAGCAAGCTAGCCATCATCATGAATCAAGTTGACAATCTACTGGCAAATCCTTTTCAATCCTTGTCATATGAAGAGAAATTATGAAGAGAAATTATAGATAAAAAGTATTCATGCTCATCAGCTATTGAACATAAACATTACACAAGAAGTTGGAAATCGCAAATTGAACAATGAGTGGTTTGGAAGGAATCAGTGGCTAACTGCAAGAATTGCAAAGCAATCACTAGCCAGCTATTCAGTGGAGTGGGTGTGTGGTCCAAGTCTGGCTTTAAGGGTCTCTTTTCCAAGATCAAAAGGATAAACATTCAACATTGGCCATGCTGTCAATCCAGCATGATTAATGCCGCGTTCGAAACAACTGGAACTCGGAAGTGGGAAATCTCAGACTTCAGTGAGTTCAAGACAACTGGAAACTCTGAAAAAAAACTAGCTCCGACTGAGAAAATACGTTTTGAACGGTCATCCAACTCGGAATTCCAAGTCGGGAACTCAGGCCTCTTTCTAGAACTCCGACCTGAAGATCACTGACGTCATGATTCAACCTTGTTTTTTTCAGAGTTCCCAGTTGTCATGAAAGCACCATAAATCCAGAGAATGCCAGACTTTGATGACAATGTTTGATTACAACATTTGCCATGAAGGACCGCCACACCACCTTCCTGTTCAAGTGAGCACAGCACAACAAGATGAGTCCAAAAATGTATTGTATGCTTTTGCATAAATGATGTAATATGCCAGGGAGATATGTATACTGTAGCTAAGAAAGCAATACTAAGTGTATGTTGTGTAGTAAACTGTTAGTAGCCCATATGCCTCACCCTAATAATTTGCTCCCTTTTCCCCTAATAACTTAGCCTACTGTTCTGACTTGGTGGTGCACATTTAGCTTATAGCCTGTTTTAGAGAAATGTAATAATTGAATATTGTAAGAGCTTTCATTGTCTTCTTATATTCCCCCTTTGTTTATCCTACGGTTCTGACTTGGTGTACAGGAAGAATACTGTAAGAACGGCCCATGTTCTGAATTCTGTCACTGTACATTTCAAAAGTGCTGAACAAATAGCTATATTGACTACGTCGGTCCTCGCCTGCTCATCGAAATTATGGATTGCCTCTTATCCACTCGTCATCCCCTTATGCCATAGTTTGTACATCTCAATTGTCAGTAGAAACCACATATCAGCTATGTTTTTTTTTAAAGGCAGTAAATGAGCCTTGAGTGAACAGTTTTAACTGCCAGACAAGGCTCTGCTGATAGCCCGGTGTAGCAGTGGTAAGGTGTTGGGACTGCTGTTGGGACTCTGCTTTTGAGACAGCTTTTTGTAGGCCCTAACAGTTTGTGGGCAACGTTTGTCACCGTTATAGTGCAATTAATGTATTTTTTAGTGTTGTGTTGTGGCTTTGCTGGCATGCATCCCCCAAAAATGTGGGGAGTTTGGCCCACCAAGAACTACATGTTATAATCCCCACTGTCGGTTTCTACACTTACCATTCCCAGTGGTGAAAAGCATAAATCGTCTGTGTTTGTCGAGGAGTCTCGTTTTCTTTTGGGGATTGGTTCTCCGTGCTTACTCTCCGACATGTGGGTGTTGATTGTGTTTGTGATATTGGTCGATACATTTCTCTAGCCTTATAATTTGTTTTGTGTTGTTATCCAGATTGAAGGTTATTGCCCACGAGTATGTGGAGTGAAGTGCTAATATTTAGTCAAACTTACAGATATGAATATTACGTTTTTATCTTGAGGCATTCTGCACCGCTGTGTTCAGTCCACCATGACACCTTTTTTGCAGTATTTAGTGCCTTTTTTCCAACAGGATGCATGTTTTGTAATATGTTTATTCTGTACAGGCTTCCTTCTTTTCGCTCTGTCGTTTAGGTTAGTATTGTGGAGTAACTACACTGTTGTTGATCCACCCTCAGTTTTCTCCTATCACAGCCATTGAACTCTGTAACTGTTTTAAAATTACCATTGGCCTCATAATTAAATCCCTGATCGGTTTCCTTTCTCTCCGGTAACTTGGTTAGGAAGGACCAAATAACACGTCAAGAGGGATGGGCCTGATTTCAAATACAAAGGGAAGGTGCTCCTGATCACCAGTCACATGACAATTCTAGTTTTTTTTTTATTTTGTTTGTTGAGTTGTATTCATTTATATATTTTATACATGTAATTCCTGTTGATGTCCTTTTGTAGATTGTTTGTTTGCTTTTGTGTGTCCACCACACTGAGGTAGTGGGCTGAAGAGGGTGGGGTGTTCTGGAGGAGGTATGACGGGTAGTCTGGGGAAACATAAACCTTTAGCTCCCACTTCCCTATTGTGGGATGGTTATTTGTAATGGCTGTCAATGGTATTACATCAAATCAAATAAAAATGTACTGGTCGCATACACTTATTTAACAGATTATATTGCGGGTGTAGCTAAATGCTTGTGTTCCTATCTCCAACAGTGCAGTAATATCTAACAATACACAACAATACACACAAATCTAAAAGTAAAATAATCGAATGTGTATATATGTGTGAGGGGATGTATAGACATTATGGACAGTATGTTGATAGAATATGTAGTATATCTGAAGTATACTTAGGATAGAATTGCATATGTACAGCAATAGTTGAATAGGATGGCCTCGACTAGAATCCAGTATATACAAATGGTTAAAACAGTTGTAAACATTATTAAAGTGACCGGTGTTCCATTGTTAAAGTGACCAGTGTTCCATGTCTATAGGGTAGCTGCCTCTAAGGTCCAGGATTGAGTAACCGGGTGGTAGTCGGCTAGTGACGAAGTTCAGGGCAGGGTACTGGTTGGAGGCTGGCTAGTGATGGCTATTTACAGGTCTGATGGCCTTGAGATAGAAGCTGTTTTTCAGTCTCTCGGTCCCAGCTTTGATGAACCTGTACTGACCTCGCATTCTGGATGATAGCCGGGTGAACAGGCCGTGGCTCAGGTGGCTGAGGTCCTTGATGATCTTCTTGGCCTTCCTGTGACACCAGGTGCTGTAAATGTCCTGGAGGGCAGACAGGGTGCCCCCGGTGATGCGTTGGGCAGGCCGCACCACCCTCTGGAGAGCCCTGCGGTTGCGGATGGTGCAGTTGCCGTACCAGGTGGTGATACAGCCCGAAAGGATGCTCTCAATGGGGCATCTGTAAAAGTTTGTGAGGATCTTAGGGGATTGGTTCTCCATGCTGTTGCGCCTTCTTCACCACACTGTCTGTTTGGGTGGACCATTTCAGATTGTCAGTGATGTGTATGCCGAGGAACATGAAGCTTTTTCACCTTCTCCACTTCGGCCCCGTCGATGTGGATGGGGGCATGCTCCCTCTGCTGTCTCCTGAAGTACACGATCAGCTCCTTCGTTTTGTTGATGTTGAGGGAGAGGATATTTTCCTGGCACCACTCTGCCAGGGCCCTCACATCCTCCCTGTAGGTCTCGTTGTTGTTGGTAATCAGGCCTACCATTGATGTGTCGTCTGCAAACTTGATGATTGAGTTGGAGGCGTGCGTGGCCACGCAGTCATGGTGAACAGGGGGTACAGGAGGGGACTGAGCACGCACCGTTGCGGGGCCCCCTGTGTTGAGGATCAGCGTAGTGGAGTTGTTGTTGCCTACCTTCACCACATGAGGGCGGACTGTCAGCAAGTCCAGGACCCTGTTGCACAGGGCGGGGTTCAGACCCAGGGTACGGAACTTAATGATGAGCTTGGAGGGTACTAACGGTGTTGAAGGCTGAGCTGTAGTCAATGAACAGATGGGCAGTGTGATGGCGATTGCATCATCCTTTGGGGCAGTATGCAAATTGCAGTGGGTCTAGGGCGTCGGGTAAGGTGGAGGTGATATGATCCTTAACATGCCTCTCGAAGCACTTCATGATGACAGAAGTGAGTGCTACGGGGCGATAGTCACTTACTTCAGTTACCTTTGCTTTCTTGAGTACAGGAACAACGGTGGACATCTTGAAGTATGTGGGGACAGCAGACTGGGATAGGGAGAGATTGAATATGTCCGTAAAGACTTCAGCCAGCTGGTGCACATTGTAGGATTTTTAATGAATTTATTTGCAAATTATGGTGGAAAATAAGTATTTGGTCAATAACAAAAGTTTCTCAATACTTTGTTATATACCCTTTGTTGGCAATGACACAGGTCAAACGTTTTCTGTAAGTCTTCACAAGGTTTTCACACACTGTTGCTGGTATTTTGGCCCATTTCTCCATGCAGATATCCTCTAGAGCAGTGATGTTTTGGGGCTGTCGCTGGGCAACACAGACTTTCAACTCCCTCCAAAGATTTTCAATGGGGTTGAGATCTGGAGACTGGCTAGGCCACTCCAGGACCTTGAAATGCTTTTTACGAAGCCACTCCTTCATTGCCCGGGCGGTGTGTTTGGGATCATTGTCATGCTGAAAGACCCAGCCACGTTTCATCTTCAATGCCCTTGCTGATGGAAGGAGGTTTTCACTCAAAATCTCACGATACATGGCCCCATTCATTCTTTCCTTTACACGGATCAGTCGTCCTGGTCCCTTTGCAGAAAAACAGCCCCAAAGCATGATGTTTCCACCCCCATGCTTCACAGTAGGTATGGTGTTCTTTGGATGCAACTCAGCATTCTTTGTCCTCCAAACACGACGAGTTGAGTTTTTACCAAAAAAGTTATATTTTGGTTTCATCTGACCATATGACATTCTCCCAACCCTCTTCTGGATCATCCAAATGCACTCTAGCAATCTTCAGACGGGCCTGGACATGTACTGGCTTAAGCAGGGGGACACGTCTGCACTGCAGGATTTGAGTCCCTGGCGGCGTAGTGTGTTACTGATGGTAGGCTTTGTTACTTTGGTCCCAGCTCTCTGCAGGTCATTCACTAGGTCCCCCTGTGTGGTTCTGGGATTTTTGCTCACCGTTCTTGTGATCATTTTGACCCCACGGGGTGAGATATTGCGTGGAGCCCCAGATCGAGGGAGATTATCAGTGGTCTTGTATGTCTTCTATTTCCTAATAATTGCTCCCACAGTTGATTTCTTCAAACCAAGTTGCTTACCTATTGCAGATTCAGTCTTCCCAGCCTGGTGCAGGTCTACAATTTTGTTTCTGGTGTCCTTTGACAGCTCTTTGGTCTTGGCCATAGTGGAGTTTGGAGTGTGACTGTTTGAGGTTGTGGACAGGTGTCTTTTATACTGATAACAAGTTCAAACAGGTGCCATTAATACAGGTAACGAGTGGAGGACAGAGGAGCTTCTTAAAGAAGAAGTTACAGGTGTCACGCTCTGGCTCCGGGACTGTGTATTTTGAGCCAGGGTGTGTTCATTTGGTTGTGTTTGGTATTGGTTGTGTTGTATTTGGTTGTGTTTCCTTGTTTGGTCGTGTGACTCCCAATCAGTGGTAACGAGTGTCAGCTGTCGGCTCGTTATCTCTGATTGGGAGCCATATTTAAACTGTCAGTGTTCACCTTAGTGTTGTGGTTTTGTTCCTTGTCAGTCATTGTAACTGAGGACTTCACGATTCGTCGTTGTTTGTTGTTTTTGTAGTGAGTACTTTAATTTAATAAAGTCATGTTCGCTCAACGCGCTGCGCTTTGGTCTCCCTCATTAGACGATCGTGACAGAAAAACCCACCTTAACCAGATCAAGCAGCATGAAGAAGAGAGAGGATGGACTTGGGAGCAGTTGAGTAGGAGTCTCGACTGGGCCAAGCCAAGAGAAGAGGAGAGAGGTTGGACTTTGGAGCAGTGGGGTGATAGTCTGGCGAGAACGATGGAGGCCTGGTCCACGAAGAGGAGAGAACCCCAGAAAATTTTTAGGGGGGCTCACGACGTCGGACCAGCAGGAGGCCGCGATAGAGCGGTCCAGTGGGTTGCCGGAGGAGGCCGTCGGGTTACGGGGCCACTGGTCGAAGAGGGGATGGAGGAAGTAGAGGCACGGGCGAGAGGTACTGGCGTGTGTTGCCAGTCCGGTCCGGCCCGTTCCAGATCCCGGTGTAGGGCCAGTGGTGTGTGTCCCCAGTACAGTCCGGCCCATCCAAGCTCCCCGCACCAAGCCAGTGGTGTGCGTCGTCAGCCCTGTCCGGCCCGTTCCTGCTCTCCGCGCCAAGTCTGTGGTGCGCGTCGCCAGCCCTGTCAGACCCGTGCCTGCTCTCCGCACCAAGACTATGGTGCGTTTCGTCAGCCCTGTCCGGCCCGTTCCTGCTCTCCGCACCAGGTCTGTGGTGCGCGTCGCCAGCCCAGTCCGGCCCATCCAAGCTCCCCGCACCAGGTCAGTGGTGCGCGTCGCCAGCCCTGTCCGGCCCGTGCCTGCTCTCCGCACCAAGTCTATGGTGCGTTTCGTCAGCCCTGTCCGGCCTGTTCCTGCCACTCGCACCAAACCAGGGGGTGCGAGTCGCCAGCCTGGTCCAGCCCGTTCCTGCTACCGCACCAAGCCAAGGGTGCGAGTCGTCAGCCGGATTCTGCCTGTTCCTGCCACTCGCACCAAGTCAAGGGTGCGATTCGTCAGCCGGATTCAGCCCATTCCTGCTACTCGCACTCAAGCCAAGGGGTGCGAGTCGTCAGCCGGATTCAGCCCATTCCTGCTACTCGCACCAAGCCAAGGGTGCGAGTCGTCAGCCGGATTCAGCCCATTCCTGCTACTCGCACCAAGCCAGGGATGCGAGTCTTCAGCCTGGTGAGGCCTGTTCCGGCCCACGCACCATGCAAAGGGTGCGTATCGTCTGCCAGGTCCGGTCCATTCCTGCCTCACGCGCCAACCAGGGGTGCGCGTCGGCAGTCCTGATCCAGCTAACTGGGTCAGATCGGACTGGGGGCACTACGGGGGATTGTAGTAGGGTGGTGGTCAAGCCCGAGCCGGAGCCGCCTCCGAGGAGCAATACCCACCCAGCCCTTCCCTATTTGGGGTGTAGGCGCGGTCGGAGTCCGCGCCTTTAGGGGGGTACTGTCACGCTCTGGCTCCCGGGACTGTGTATTTTGAGCCAGGTTGTGTTCATTTGGTTGTGTTTGGTATTGGTTGTGTTGTATTTGGTTGTGTTTCCTTGTTTGGTCGTGTGACTCCCAATCAGTGGTAACGAGTGTCAGCTGTCGGCTCGTTATCTCTGATTGGGAGCCATATTTAAACTGTCAGTGTTCACCTTAGTGTTGTGGGTTTTTGTTCCTTGTCAGTCATTGTAACTGAGGACTTCACGATTCGTCGTTGTTTGTTGTTTTTGTAGTGAGTACTTTAATTTAATGAAGTCATGTTCGCTCAACGCGCTGCGCTTTGGTCTCCCTCATTAGACGATCGTGACAACAGGTCTGTGAGAGTCAGAAATCTTGCTTGTTTGTAGGTGACCAAATACTTATTTTCCACCATAATTTGCAAATAAATTCATTAAAAATCCTACAATGTGATTTTCTGGATATTTTTTTCTCAATTTGTCTGTCATAGTTGATGTGTACCTATGATGAACATTACAGGCCTCTCTCATCTTTTTAAGTGGGAGAACTTGCACAATTGGTGGCTGACTAAATTCTTTTTTCCCCCACTGTATGTATTGATTATTAATTTGTAAACATTATGTAGATCAGTGACGAATCAATGGAATCAATAGCCAATAATTGTCTGTCACTGTGTGTAAAGGCAATGAATGTAACACTCTGGCTCTATGGACGTTATATTGAGCCAGGGTTGTTCATTTTCTTGTGTTTGGGTGTATTTCATTTGGTGGTGTTGGGGATGGGTGAGTTTCATTTTGTTTGTGTCATGTGGTGATTGGTCGATGACTCCCAATCGGAGGTAACGAGTGTCAGCTGTCGGCTCGTTATCTCTGATTGGGAGCCATATATATTCTGTGTGTTTTCTCCTTTGTTTTGTGGGTTATTGTTTCTTTGTAGCTGTTAGTCGTATTTCAGTTTAGAACTTCACGTATCGTTATTTGTTGTTTTCTTCGTGGTTGCTTTATTAATAAAGTCATCATGTTCACTCGCAACGCTGCGCATTGGTCCAATCCTTCAGACGATCGTGACAGAATAACCCACCACAAAAGGACCAAGCAGCGTAACAAGCGGCAACAGGACCTACCTACACAGGAGTTATGGACGCCTCCTAAGGTCGGGACATGGGAAGAGTTATTGGACGGAAAGGATCCTTGGGCACAACCGGGAGAATATCGCCTCCCTCGTGAAGAGCTGGAGGCAGCCAAAGCCGAGAGGAGGTGGTACGAGGAGGCAGCGCGAAGGCGAGGCTGGAAGCCCGTGGAAGAGAGGCAACCCCAAGAAATTTTTTGGGGGGCACATGGCGGCAGCTGGGCAGCAGGAGGCTGCCACAGGGAGAAAAAGGAGAGAAGGCTATCGGATTACGGGAGCCATTGGCGAGTAGAGGGAGGGAAGTTGTTGTGGCACGGCATGAGAGACTGAAGTGTGTTCCCAGTCTGGTCCGGTCCGTTCTTGATCCCCAGTTAAGGCCAGTGGTGGGTGTTCCGGTACGGACCGGTCTGTTCCTACTCCACGCACCAGGTCCACGATGTGCGTCGCCAGCCGGCCAGAGTCTGCCGTCTGCCCTAGGGCGTCTGAACTGCCCGTCTGCCAAGCGCTGCATAAGCCGCCCGTCTGTACTGAGCCTGCAAAGCCGTCCGTCTGCCATGAGCCTTCAGAGCCGTCCGCCAGACAGAATCATACACCTGCTATGGAATCAGCAGGAGCCGACGCAGCCCATACTAGACTGGAAGCTCGGGTTCGGGACCAGAAAGAGCAGATCCTGCAGATGGGAGCCGCCCTGCTGGAGGTGATGACTGCAATCCGAGGCTGGGGTCCGCCTCCACCACCAGCCTCCCAGCCAGCACCATCAGCCAGCCATGAGCAGCCAGATCCGTCAGCCAGCCATGAGCAGCCAGATCCGTCAACCAGCCATGAGCAGCCAGATCCGTCAGCCAGCCATGAGCAGCCAGATCCGTCAGCCAGCCATGAGCAGCCAGATCCGTCAGCCAGCCATGAGCAGCCAGATCCGTCAGCCAGCCATGAGCAGCCAGATCCGTCAGCCAGCCATGAGCAGCCAGATCCGTCAGCTAGCCATGAGCAGCCAGATCCGTCAGCCAGCCGCGAGCAGCCAGATCCGTCAGCCAGCCATGAGCAGCCAGATCCGTCAGCCAGCCATGAGCAGCCAGATCCGTCAGCCAGCCATGAGCAGCCAGATCCGTCATCCAGCCAGGATTCGCGCCAGAGCTGCCGAGCCAGGATCCGCCAGAGCCGTCCAGACAGGATCAGCCAGAGCCTTCCGCCAGACAGGATCAGCCAGAGCCTTCCGCCAGACAGGATCAGCCAGAGCCTTCCGCCAGACAGGATCAGCCAGAGCCTTCCGCCAGACAGGATCAGCCAGAGCCTTCCGCCAGACAGAATCAGCCAGAGCCTTCCGCCAGACAGGATCCGCCAGAGCCGTCCAGCCGGGATCCGCCAGAGCCGTCCAGCCGAGATCCGCCAGAGCCGTCCAGCCGGGATCCGCCAGAGCCGTCCAGCCGAGATCCGCCAGAGCCGCCCAGCCGGGATCCGCCAGAGCCGCCCAGCCGGGATCCGCCAGTGCCGTCCAGCCGGGATCCGCCAGAGCCGTTCCAGCCGGGATCCGCCAGAGCCGCCCAGCCGGGATCCGCCAGAGCCGTCCAGCCGGGATCCGCCAGAGCCGCCCAGCCGGGATCCGCCAGAGCCGTCCAGCCGAGATCCGCCAGAGCCGTCCAGCCGGGATCCGCCAGAGCCGTCCAGCCGAGATCCGCCAGAGCCGCCCAGCCGGGATCCGCCAGAGCCGTCCAGCCGAGATCCGCCAGAGCCGCCCAGCCGGGATCCGCCAGAGCCGCCAGCCGTGATCCGCCAGAGCCGTCCCCGCCAGGATCCGCAGAGCTGTCCCGCCAGGATCCGCCAGAGCCGTCCCGCCAGGATCCGCCGGAGCCGCCCCCGCCAGGGATCCGCCGGAGCCAGCCAGCCAGGATCCGCCATCTAGTCAGGTGCTGCCCCTTAGCCCGGTGCTGCCCCTTGGTTCGGTGCTGCCCCTTATCCCGGTGCTGCCCCTTAGGGCCGATGGCCCCCTTAGTCCGGGGTTGCCCCTTAGTCCAGGTGGGGTTAGGTGGAGGGTGGTCATTGGGAGGAGGCTACCGAAGCAGGTTGTGACTGTGGTGGGGTGGGGATCACGACCGGGGCCAGAGCCGCCACCATGGACAGACGCCCACCCAGACCCTCCCCTAGTCCTGATGTTGGTGCGCCCGGAGTTCGCACCTTTAGGGGGTATGCTGTAACACTCTGGCTCTATGGACGTTTATATTGAGCCAGGGTTGTTCATTTTCTTGTGTTTGGGTGTATTTCATTTGGTGGTGTTGGGGATGGGTGAGTTTCATTTTGTTTGTGTCATGTGGTGATTGGTCGATGACTCCCAATCGGAGGTAACGAGTGTCAGCTGTCGGCTCGTTATCTCTGATTGGGAGCCATATATATTCTGTGTGTTTTCTCCTTTGTTTTGTGGGTTATTGTTTCTTTGTAGCTGTTAGTCGTATTTCAGTTTAGAACTTCACGTATCGTTATTTGTTGTTTTCTTCGTGGTTGCTTTATTAATAAAGTCATCATGTTCACTCGCAACGCTGCGCATTGGTCCAATCCTTCAGACGATCGTGACAATGAAATAACAATTGGATTACTCATGGCTTTTTCTACCTTACCAATTTTCCTGTCTGATAGTCCAAAATGCTCATTACGCTTTCATACTTAAACATTTTCAAAGTCAGTAGTGCAATAAAACTGAAGCACTGTCATGCATGGATGTTCATCAACTTTTAAGTTTCTTCTCTGCTTACAAAATAGTTGATCTCATCTGATTCTGGTGTCGCTGGATCACCCTAACCTCATCATGTTCTTCCTCGTGTTTGTCATACTAAATTAGAGGCTTCCTGTTCAATTCTGCAGGCATTCAAATGCAGGCCTTTTCCTGGCATCTGCTTAATTGCTTCAGATCGCATAGCCCATTAGAGAACCGAACGCTGGATAATTATGTGTCACACTATTTCCTGTTTAAAAATGGTAATAATGGAATAGGTTGTTTTCTTTGTTTTATATCTGTAAAGCTTCTTTCCACCTTAAAGACACTTGAGGGAAAACGCAACAAACCAAGCAAAAGTCAAAAGTAAATGTAAGGCAATTTGGGAGTCAGAAAAGCTTGAACATCAACTGTTGATATACACCCGAGCCTATGGATACTATAAACTTGTGTTGGATGAAGTACAGCTTTCACCACAGTATACCTCTCAAGTTAAAGTCGGATCACAGAAGTTTTCGAGACCTAGAAGTCTTCAATTGCTAATAGTATTCAAAAACTCCCCTTCTAATTTAGAAGGGTTTGTTCTTTTGCAATGTGGGTCTTCATTTGTTTGCATTGTTATTGACTTCAGTGGAATAGTCCTTGACTCTTTGATGTATGTAAACATTAGTCATTAGTGTTCATATTCCGTGATTGTTTCTCTCTCATCTGGGCCAACACAGACTAACTAGAATAGGCTGCACAGTGGAAGCATCTTAATGATGGTAAAGGGAGTAGCAGTGTGCTTGTCTTAACGAGCCGGCAGGTAACACATTCAAATGCCGCATCTTCAGGGGGGTGCCAGCAGGGAGCCATTTAGCCCACTTAGTATGTAATATTCCCAGTGTGTATATAATAATAATAATAATAATATGCCATTTAGCAGACGCTTTTATCCAAAGTGATTTACAGTCATGCTGTCCCTGTATTTAATACTCGTACTGTGCAGATCGGTGAGCATGGCGCTTGTAACGCCAGGGTAGTGGGTTCGATCCCCGGGACCACCCATACGTAAAAATGTATGCACACATGACTGTAAGTCGCTTTGGATAAAAGCGTCTGCTAAATGGCATATTAATATTCAAATATTAATTATTAATTCATATTAATAAACCAGACATGCCTTAAATGTCTTCAGTCTGCGCGATTCATCAGATCCATGGTTCATTTCTCAGAGTAAAATGTCTGGTTTTAAGTAATCACGCAATGCTGATGGCTCTTGAAGAATTCATTGATGCATTTGATTATGACTGCTTATATGTTTACTAACCTAGCACATAGGACATTTCAGCTGAAGATGTCATCCTGTGTTGATTACTTAGAGAATTAAGCATCCTAAATGATGATTTCACCCCTGCCCTGCTTATGAACATGAACATGCTGGTTCACATTAAGGACTCGTCAATCCAGTAACATAATGATTGTTTGACTGATTGTTGTTGATCCGGAACAGATGATTGATTGATCTATTAACCTTGTACTGCAGTGGGCTAAATCAGGGTCACACAGTTTCTTGGTAGTCTTAAACAAATCTACTTTGAAATAAAAGTATGCACCTAACACACATGGTTATGGGCTTAAAAAAAAGACACCTGTTCCATATCAGATATAGAGTTGAAATGTATTCAATTTTGAGTTTGCATCCCAATATTCCACTTTATATACATCACAAAATACTGAAATATAACAAAACCGTTTGCCATAGAAACACTAGATTTTCGTACCAATAACATGTATCTTTATTAATTATGAAATTATGAAAAATATTAATAACATTCCACCCATGAGGCCAAAGAGGGCGCTTTTGATCATTGACTGCAGGAAAGGGCTACAGCACTACCCGTGATTGGTCCTGAGTAGCATACATCAAGATTAGCCTCTGTAGTTCCCGCTGTCACGCTGGCAGAGTGCTGACCCAGCTAACAAAATTACGTTCCAGGACGTGACCACAAAGTTATTTTAGTCCCCATATAAGTCATAATAACGTTACTGTGAAACTTACAGACGATGTTCAAAAATGTATTTCTATC
Source organism: Coregonus clupeaformis (assembly GCF_020615455.1). Lineage (NCBI taxonomy): Eukaryota > Metazoa > Chordata > Actinopteri > Salmoniformes > Salmonidae > Coregonus > Coregonus clupeaformis. The sequence goes on from NW_025534986.1 coordinate 39,067, forward strand.
ATTACGATTGTAACGTTATATGAAGACAAACCATAGCTCCAAATGTAACATTATGAAATGTTCCTAGGATATCTCCAAAATAACATGATATTCAGAACCTTTCATGGACTACCAAGGAATGTTTTTAATGTTCCCATGATGTCTGTATAGCGACCTGATATTTATAACCTCTATAATACTTATTAGAAACGTTATGAATGTGCCTATAATGTCCCAAACGGGCTATGACATTCAGTACCTCTGGAAGACTTAAGGGGAATGTTACAAATGTCTCAGTTACGTTCCTTGTTAGGTGGTTTGATAAGAGATTCCTGGAGCCCAATGTTCCCTGGACATTCTCCCCAGGCTGTTCCCTATCATCACGGCCCTGCAAACTGGATGTTAGCCAGTCCATTTAATATCATGTAGAGCCTATTCTAAGAGCAGAAGGGAGAAAGGGGATGGAAGGGGGTGGGTGAGTTGGCAGAACAGATGCTGTGTAAGCAAGCAGACTGTGGGTGTTTGGAGGACTGTCACACCGAAGTGGCTGAGTCTTTGTTAAGACTTGAAGACTGAAGTTACTGTATCAGCTGCAGCTGTGAAGAACTCTAGCTGAACTTCGAGAAGTTAGAAATTGAGGCAGCAGTTCCATCAGCACAGTGGCTGGCTGAACCTTTCAGATAAGGTTTGGAGACATTCTCATCGTTCAAAGAGTCCCGTCTAGTACTCAAAATGATTTCTGCCAGTCCAAAAAAGACATCCAAACTTTTTGAAGGAGGTATTGACCAGTGACTGAAACTTTTGAAGACATTTATCTAAGTTGGCAGCTGCCTCAGCGACTACACTGGCCAAACGCTTTGGAGAAGTTAAAGAATGACCCGTTTAAGTATGCAGCTGTACCAGTCTCTACAATACAGTGGCATAGCCTACAGTACTTGCAAAGTTCCCAGACAGTCTGATGTTTGAGGGTATAAATGAATTAACGGACAAGAGTTAACTGAACTTACTTAGAAGAGATTACCATGCTGAAGTGTGCACTTCTACACCACCAGCTACAGCTATAGGACTTCTACACCACTAGCTACAGCAGCAGATCAATATAGGACTTCTACACCACCAGCTACTGCAGTAGATCAATATAGGACTTCTACACCACCAGCTACAGCAGTAGATCAATATAGGACTTCTACACCACCAGCTACTGCAGTAGCTCAGCCTTGTGGAAGACTTGGAGAGCATCATAACATAACTCTAAGCTGTAACTGACTCCACAATGACTGAGCAGTCTGGAGATGTTTGTGTGACTGTCATGAGGAAAGCAAACAACCCGGCATCCATATGAGTTGTAAGGCTTATTATAAATGGTGTATCAATGCAGATCTTTGAAAATGAACCGTGATGACAGCGTATTGACTTGCCTCATAGCTGGGGACAGCGTGTAGAGGAATCAGGGAGATGTGTTTCTTTTTGTAGAGCTGGAAGACCTGCTGTCTTAGTACTCTCCGAGTTCTGTGAATAAAACACAAAGCATCAGGCATCGCTTGAAACCTGTCCCACCCACTTAATGCAATGTCATGCACATATAAAACGAGTGCCAGCCGGCAGAGATATCATCAACCTTTTTCCTGATGCATGAAATCTCTTTCTTTTTTACGCTAGAAGATATATGCATGAGATAACGCCATCTCACCCTTCGACGGAATATATACGTTTGCTGTGTGAATAGCACATTGTGTGTGTGTGTTGGGGATAATAGAGTGACGTAGGTATTGAAGTCTGCCACTGACTTGAAGAATTGCCATTTCTCTCTCTCTGAGGAGCTAGATTAATGCATAAAAAGGAATCCATCCCTCCACCACTGAAGTGAGAACAAGAAAGAGCATTTCGTGCTGGCTGCCTGTCTTTCCATAAGGCCACAACACTTCCTCGTGAAGATTCACAGGAAGCAGAGGGACTGAGAGATTCCCGAGAGATCAGTTTCAGTCCAACATTTTCAGCATTGACAGATAGCTGGGAAAGTGTGAAGGAAGAATTGTATTATTAACTAGACAGAAGAGAGGGACCTCAGACCAGTCAAGGCCACTAACTCACTGTGGATATGGCATCTACACCATTGGTATTTCATGTAGCTATTTGGCCAGAGGCAAAAGCTAGAAATCCTGGTTACATTAATTAATCATGTTTGTTGCACCTGTAACCTCCAGACAGATACGAGGGAAAACATTGATTTTGAAGTTTGATTGTTTGAAATGAAATATAAGGGCTTTATTTCTGCATGACACAAAGACATACATTTTTTAACTGCAGAAGAGGATGTTTCCATTGCCCCCTAGTGTTTTTTGGAGACGAGCTATCAGACTTTGTTTGAAATGAGTGCTTGTCGGTGCGAACAAATAAATAAAACAACAGTGCAATAACATTGTTAGTCAGTGTGTATTGCCTCAAATCAAGTTTAATTCTCATTCCTTCCTGCATTAAATAATTTACAGAGATCGATAGAGGGATAAAGCTAATGGCTTAGACGACATGATCTATTAAATTGTTGTATCTTTCAGAGATAGAAAGAGGGCGGGAGAAATGGAAAAGAAGCAATTGAGATGGGGATGGAGGAAGTAAATGGTGTGAATCTATCTCCATCCATCTATATCCCCTTCCATTATCTACGATTTTAACATGTGACACAACACATCCATAATCTGCTCTATGACACTCCTTCTAGGTTGGATTTCCATCCCGCTGACTGGCAGCCAGGGGCCTGAATTTACTGTTGAATAGAGGAGAGGCGAGGACAGAGCCATGTGGGTTTCATGTTGGTTTAACTCTTCATTTGAAGTTCTGCTCACCACCCATTAGTTAAACTATTAATACACTACGTATGATATTTGTTGTCAATTATGATTTGTTTATGTAGCATATAAACAATTTATTATGAGGACCTGTAATCATATATAAATAATGAACAACAGACCTTATTCAGGTATTACCTAATGTAATTATATAATTATGTTTCATAATGGATTTATAGTTGGGGTGATGCAATGCCAAAACTCAAATCATCATCAGCCATCCAGTTGCATTTGTAACCTCTTACTCAGTGTCCACGTCTCACATCCATACAGTAGAACTCTCTCTACTGCAGAGACCAACAGCAGCAGTTTGATGTTGTTTGGCAAGGTCAATGATTTCCAGATCACCTTCAGGCTCATAACTAAAAACCCTGAAAACACTCCCAAGAGAGGATAAGGAGGAGGAAAAGGTAGAAAGATAATTGGTGGGTCTGATACTCAAATATGAACCGTGATTCAGGCCAAAGTCAATATCAATTAATTCAGCTGCTTGGAGTCTGGTCTGGTACTCTCCAAACGTTATGAAGGAGCTGTTGACTTTTAATGCAAAGGAGAGAGCGAGACCGACAGAGTAAGCATTTATCGAAAAGGGATTTGCGTATTGTCTCTGGTACATTACTATGGAATGAGGGAGGGAGGGAGAGATGAAGGGAATGGGTGGAGGGATGGTTAAGCTCGATCTCAAACATTTGAAAGTAAAATAAATAAACTGGGCTTTGAACCCTGCTAATTTGAGTCCTTTACCACATTACCATGGGCATTAGACTGGGCTGCCACACTGGGTTTAGTCACTGCTGTGGCCAGCTGTGTGTGTGTGTGTGTGTTTGTTTTCTAAGTTGTTTTAAAATGCTAAATGTCGTTTTTTAATTTATGGAGCCTGGTGAGGAATGCAATGGGGATTTGACTGGGGCACCAAATGAAATGGCAGAGGGGTATGGTGCAGCATGTTGCATCATCATGGGAGCAGGGGGACAGGACTCCATGCTCCTTCTCACAGTCAAAGATACAAGAACCTATTGTAGTTATTATTTTTTATTTTTTCTGACTGACTTGCTAATGCTGAAGATTCATGTTCTTAACTCTTTAATAGAGCAATAGAACTATGCACACAAGTTTGCCTTTTCTAATCTGGAGGCTGCTGAGGGGAGAACGGCTCATAATAACGGCTGAAATGGAGTGTAATGGAATGGTATCAAACCCATGAAAACTATGTTTTTGATGCCATTCCATTTACTCCATTCCAGACATTATTATGAGCCGTTCTCCCCTCAGCAGCCTCTACTGATTGACGTTGTTGAAAGTTGTTTGTTTTTCCTCGTAACTTGCTAAAGCTGACAATATTAGAATGCTATGAAGTAGGTTTGTAGACGTGTCCTTCACATCACCTCTGCTGATCAAACTATCCACACATACTGAATGTGTTAATGTGGACACAAGCCCCCGGAGGCAAAATAAACGCTAAATAGTCAGAGACGATGCAGACTCACGTCCATATCTTATTATTAGGCATCCTCTGTCATCCTGGTCCTATGTGCTGAAAGCACTGCATTCTTAATTAACATAATTACAATGATTTCCTTTTTATTTAAATATCACAATTACAGTGCCTTCAGAAAGTATTGATACCCATTGACTTATTTCACATTTTGTTGTGTTACAGCCTGAATTCAAAATTGAATAAATATATTATTATTTTTTTGACCAAGGAGAGAGATGGAGTGCTGCAACAGATGACCTGGCCTCCACAATCGCCCGACCTCAACCCAATTGAGATGGTTTGGGATGAGTCGGATGGCAGAGTGAAGGAAAAGAAGCCAACAAGTGCTCAGTATATGTGGTAACTCCTTCAAGACTGTTGGTAAAGCATTCCAGGTGAAGCTGGTTGAGAGAATGTCAAGAGTGTGCAAAGCTGTTATCAAGGCACAGAGTGGCTATTTGAAGAATCTCAAATATAAAATATATTTTCATTTGTTTAACACTTGTTTGGTTACTACATGATTCCATATGTGTTATTTCATAGTTTTGATGTCTTCACTATTATTCTACAATGTAAAAAATTGTAATAATAAAGAAAAACCCTTGAATGAGTAGGTGTGTCCAAACCTTTGACTGGTGGTGTATGTAATTAAGATATTTCTGGATTTCATTTTCAATACATTTGCAAACATTTCTAAAAACATGTTTTCCCTTTGTCATTATGGGGTATTCAGTGTGTAGATGGGTAATGCATTTTGAATTCAGGCTGTAACAACAAAATGTGGAATAAGTCAAGGGGAATGAATACTTTCTGAAAGCACTGTAAGTGTTGTTTAATTATTGCCTTAAAGACTGAACAACAGCAGCATAAGAAATTCACTTTGATTAAACTTTTGTTTGTAGAGATTTATTAGCACTGATAATAGCTTGGCCTAAATAATTATTTTATATACAGTAAATGCTGTCATTTTGTTTTCAGAACTTACACATTTCTGATCTTTTTACCCATGACGATGTGGTACTGAATTCCCAGCCACTCTGTAGAGATGTACAGTATATCTTTGATTTCTGAGCTTTTTACCCATGATGATGTGGTACTGAATCCCCAGCCACTCTGTGGAGATATACAGTATATCTTTGATTTCTGAGCTTTTTACCCATGACGATGTGGTACTGAATCCCCAGCCACTCTGTAGAGATGTACAGTATATCTTTGATTTCTGAGCTTTTTACCCATGATGATGTGGTACTGAATCCCCAGCCACTCTGTAGAGATATACAGTATATCTTTGATTTCTGAGCTTTTTACCCATGACGATGTGGTACTGAATCCCCAGCCACTCTGTAGAGATATACAGTATATCTTTGATTTCTGATCTTTTTACCCATGATGATGTGGTACTGAATCCCCAGCCACTCTGTAGAGATATACAGTATATCTTTGATTTCTGAGCTTTTTACCCATGATGATGTGGTACTGAATTCCCAGCCACTCTGTAGAGATGTACAGTATGTCTTTGATTTCTGAGCTTTTTACCCACGATGATGTGGTACTGAATCCCCAGCCACTCTGTGGAGATATACAGTATATCTTTGATTTCTGATCTTTTTACCCATGATGATGTGGTACTGAATCCCCAGCCACTCTGTGGAGATATACAGTATATCTTTGATTTCTGAGCTTTTTACCCATGATGATCTGGTACTGAATCCCCAGCCACTCTGTAGAGATATACAGTATATCTTTGATTTCTGATATTTTTACCCATGACGATGTGGTACTGAATCCCCAGCCACTCTGTAGAGATATACAGTATATCTTTGATTGTATATGTTCTATGTTGTTTTTATGCCCCTTTGCTGCAAAACCAATTACCCTCTGGGACAAATACATCTGAAACTTGAAACCATAAAGCAGGGATGGGCAACTGGCGGCCGTTTTGAAGGCCCTCGGATCAATTTCCAAAAACAAAAACTCAGTCGGGGTCTCAACTTACTGTTGTGAGTTAGGATAGTAGAATACACGAGGTGCAATTTCGAAATTTGGTTGTCAATCAGCAGTTTATCTCTTGTTATATCAGTCACTGATAGTCAGTCAATTAGCTCAAGTCAGCTAACATTTTTTTGATTGCTAAGTTAGTTTAGCAGCCAGCTATGTAAACTTGTTATCATGGTCGAATTACCAGCCGGTGGGCCCCCATTGATTTGGTTAGTCAGTCAACTTAGATATCATATAAAAAAATGCTAACGTTTATGGCAAAACACTCTATGGCAAAATGTGTAGAATTGCATTAAATTAGTTATACAATTGCTAAATATTCTCTCCACCGCATGGCAAAATGTGTCGAATTGTGGCAAACTTGCTTTGGATGTGGGTACATGACATGGAACGGACTGTTCACTTCCCTGGCACTTATGGGCATTTATATGGATGGATGGATGGATGTGTGTGTGTGCGCGTGCGCGTGTATGTGTGTGTGTTTGTACATTCTAGCTTGTCAGTTCCCCTTCTTTTTGATGTATTGACACATGGATTGATTGGTGTGTGCCGGCCAGAAGCCTCAAGGCTGAGGGGGATGATTGAGTGGTGTGATTGGGTCTCTTGGTCAGATGGTTATTTAGGGCTTGTTCAGGGTCAGTCACTTCACAGTCTGATGGGAAATGTAAGGACACATCACTCATCTCCTGCTTTTTAAAGTTTATTTTTTTACACGCTATGAGTTTTTACTACGGCAGAAATGTTATTCAAACCGACGTTCCTCATTCTTTAGCCCATTACTCTTCATGATTTTCCATAGTTGAACCTAGTAGAGGTCCAGAGGCTCGTGACTGTCAGTCTCATTTCAACTCTTAGCTGCCTGTTGTGTATTGGCGCCGGAGAGGATGGCTGCCGTTTTACAGCCCTCTAACCAATTGTACTATTATGTGTGTTTATTCGCATTAATTGTAATCTATTCTGTACATAATGTTTCTGCCATCGTCTCTTATAACCAAAAAGAGCTTCTGGATATCAGGACAGCGATTACTCACCTGGTATTGGACAAAGATTTTTTCTTCAACGAGGCGGCTGCAAAGGATATCCTACAGACACCCAACAAGGCCCAAATCCCCGTCATTCGCAGGAGAAAGAGACTGAGATATCGTGAACGTTTGGTCGGGGTGCCTCGTAAGGATCTGACGGCGAGCGAGTAAACTGCCTCTTCCATCAATCCTATTAGCCAATCTTCAATCATTGGAAAATGAATTAGATGACCTACAATTACGCTTATCCTACCAATGGGACATTAAAAACTGTAATATCTTATGTTTCATTGAGTTGTAGCTGAATGACGACATGGACAACATACAGCTAGCAGTCTATACGCTACATCGGCAGGATAGAAAGGCTGACTCCGGTAAGACAAGGGGTGGCGGTCTGTGTATATTTGTAAACAACAGCTGGTGCACAAAATCAAATACTTAGGAAGTCTCTAGGTTTTGCTCGCCTGAGGTAGAGTACCTTATGATAAACTGTAGACCACACTATTTACCAAGAGAGTTTTCATCTATATTTTTCATAGCTGTCTATTTACCACCACAAACCAATGCTGGCATTAAGATTGCACTCAATGAGCTGTATAAGGCCATAACTAAACAGGAACACGCTCATCCAGAGGCAGCGTTCCTAGTGGCCGGGGACTTTAATGCAGGGAAACTTAAATCCGTTCTACCTAATTTCTACCAGCATGTTAAATGTGTAACCAGAGGAGAAAAAAAACTCTAGACCACCTTTACTCCACACACAGAGACGCGTACAAAGCTCTCCCTCGCCCTCCATTTGGCAAATCTGACCATAACTCTATCCTCCTGATTCCTGCTAATAAGCAAAAACTAAAGCAGAAAGTAACAGTGACTCGGTTAATAAAAAAGTGGTCAGATGACGCAGATGCTAAGCTACAGGACTGTTTTGCTAGCACAGACTGGAACATGTTCCGGGATTCTTCAGATAGCATTGAGGAGTACACATTTCACATTTACATTTTAGTCATTTAGCAGACGATCTTATCCAGAGCGACTTATAGTTAGTGAGTGCATACATTTTCATACACTACATCAGTCACTGGCTTCATCAATAAGTGCATCGATGACGTCGTCCCCACAGGGTCCGTACGTACATACCCCAACCAGAAGCCATGGATTACAGGCAACATCCGCACTGAGCTAAAGGGTAGAGCTGCCGCTTTCAAGGAGTGGGACTCTAACCCGGACGATTTATAAGAAATCCCGCTATGCCCTCCGACGAACCATCAAACAGGCAAAGAGTCAATACAGGGCTAAGATTGAATCGTACTACACTGGCTCTGACGCTCGTCGGATGTGGCAGGGCTTGAAAACTATTACAGACTACAAAGGGAAGCACAGCCGCGAGCTGCCCAGTGACACAAGCCTACCAGACGAGCTAAACCACTTCTATGCTCGCTTTGAGGCAAGCAACACTGAAGCATGCATGAGAGCACCAGCTGTTCCGGATGACTATGTGAACACGCTCTCCGATGTGAGTAAGACTTTTAAGCAGGTCAACATTCACAAGGCAACAGGGCCAGACGGATTACCAGGACGTGTACTCCGAGCATGTGCTGACCAACTGGCAAGTGTCTCCACAGAGTCTGTAATACCAACATGTTTCAAGCAGACCACCATAGTCCCCGTGCCCAAGGACACTAAGATAACCTGCCTAAATGACTACCGACCCATAGCATTGACGTCTGTAGCGATGAAGTGCTTTGAAAGGCTGGTCATGGCTCATATCAACACCATTATCCCAGAATCCCTAGACCCACTCCAATTTGCATACCGCCCCAACAGATCCACAGATGATGCAATCTCTATTGCACTCCGCACTGCCCTTTCCCACCTGGACAAGAGGAACACCTATGTGAGAATGCTATTCATTGACTACAGCTCAGCGTTCAACACCATAGTGCCCTCAAAGCTCATCACTAAGCTAAGGATCCTGGGACTAAACACCTCCCTCTGCAACTGGATCCTGGACTTCCTGACGGGCCGCCACCAGGTGTTAAGGGTAGGTAACAACACATTTGCCACGCTGATCCTCAACACAGGGGCCCCTCAGGGGTGCGTGCTCAGTCCCCTCCTGTACTCCCTGTTCACCCATGACTGCATGGCCAGGCACAACTCCAACACCATCATTAAGTTTGCCGACGACACAACAGTGGTAGGCCTGATCACCGACAACGATGAGACAGCCTATAGGGAGGAGGTCAGAGACCTGGCCGTGTGGTGCCAGGAAAACAACCTCTCCCTCAACGTGACCAAGACAAAGGAGATTATTGTGGACTACAGGAAAAAAAAGAGGACTGAGCACGCCCCCATTCTCATCGACGGGGCTGTAGTGGAACAGGTTGAGAGCTTCAAGTTCCTTGGTGTCCACATCACCAATGAACTATCATGGTCCAAACACACCAAGACAGTCGTGAAGAGGGCACGACAAAGCCTATTCCCCCTCAGTAAACTGAAAAGATTTGGCATGGGTCCTCAGATCCTCAAAAAGTTCTACAGCTGCACCATTGAGAGAATCCTAACTGGTTGCATCACCGCCTGGTATGGCAACTGCTCGGCCTCCGACCGCAAGGCACTACAGAGGGTAGTGCGTACGGCCTAGTACATCACTGGGGCAAGCTTCCTGCCATCCAGGACCTCTATACCAGGCGGTGTCAGAGGAAGGCCCTCAAAATTGTCAAAGACTCCAGCCACCCTAGTCATAGACTGTTCTCTCTGCTACCGCACGGCAAGCGGTACCGGAGTGCCAAGTCTAGGTCCAATAGGCTTCTCAACAGCTTCCACCCCCAAGCCATAAGACTCCTGAACAGCTAATCATGGCTACCCGGACTATTTGCACCCCCACCCCTTATTTTTACGCTGCTGCTACTCTGTTAATTATTTATGCATAGTCACTTTAACTCTACCCACATGTACATATTACCTCAACTACCTCAACTAGCCGGTGCCCCCGCACATTGACTCTGCACCGGTACCCCCCTGTATATAGCCTCCCTACCAATATTTTATTTTACTTCTGCTCTTTTTTCTCAACACTTTTTTGTTGTTGTTGTTTTATTTTACTTTTTTATTAAGAAATAAATGCATTGTTGGTTAAGGGCTGTAAGTAAGCATTTCACGGTAATGTCTACACTTGTTGTATTCGGCGCATGTGGCAAATAAAATTAGATTTGATTTGATTTGTTGGCTGTAGGCTACATGCAAAAAAACTGTCTGGCTATTTGTTAGCAACAACAAGACCCACTGCAGACAATCACAGTAGTGAATTGACTGAAGATGTGTGTAACCAGTAATTACATTAAACTGTAACTCTAGTGTAATACCCCAAGAATTGTTAATAGGAAAGGCTTTAACAATGTACACCTCAAAACCAATTGTCAGATTCCCCCGTTAGTTTTCTTCATCTCGAACACACACACACACGCACAAGCACGCACGCACGCACGCACACACACACACACACACACACGCACACAATTTTGTACAACTAACTTTGTGGGGACACAAAATGTAGTCCCATTCAAAACCTATTTTCCCTAACCCCTAAACCTAAGGCTAACTCTAACCCTTACCCTAACCCTAACCTTAACCCTAACCTTAACCCCAAAACCTAACCTTAACCCTGAACCTAACCCTAGCTGTAAGCGTTGGTGTGAGGTGTGACCCAGGTGTGGTGCAGGATAGACAGTAGGCAGTAGGCGGCGATGGTGAAACAAGGATCTTTACTGGTGGTCCCAAAGCCAGGATACAAAACAACAGACTTAACACGATAACAGAAAGGTGTAGCAAATAAATCTCCAAAAACAGGCTCACAGCCAAAATACGAAATAGTAACTACGACAGAAATAATAAAGAAACAGGGAGAACACTTCTCGAGTACCTGTACATACTTCTCCAATCAGACACTTATTAGTACTGCTGAGCATAGATAAACTAGCAGAGAAAACTGAGCAAGGGAACACAGGGAAATGAGGGCATAAATACACAGGTGAACAGGTAGACACAGGTGACACCAATAGGATCATGATTAGTCCAGACTGTGAGTGAGAAAGTGCCTAAGGTTTTCATGTATTCAATCAGTCCTATGATTGCTTGCCACATCAGCTTTTACTGCAGTTTTTTACACCTGTCCTTCATCTCTGGAGAACACAATAAAACACTGACTCAAAGAGATACTGCAAGATTCTGGCTTACCCAGAGTCAGATGAACTCGTGGATACCATTTTTATGTCTCTGCAGCACGGAGGAAGTTACGGGTAGTTTCGTGAGCCACTGCTAACTAGTGTTAACACAATGACTGGAAGTCTACAGGTACAGTAGCATTGCTGATAGCCTCCTGTCTTCGATCAGTAGCTCCTGGGAATCTTACAGGACACACACACACAGTAATCCACAGAGGCAGGTTCTTTGGCCTTATTGATCCTCCGGTCGACTACTACTGGCTCAAAAGAAGGGAGGAGGCTGGGCTATTGATTAGTATTTTTGTCTTTTAAACTGGCTTCACATTCATTAAATATGAAGCACAGCCACACCCTAACCCTTCATCCTTAAGTACATCGTTTTGATAGATATTTGACATTTAAATGAGGTAGCCTATATGCCACTTCCCCAATGCTCTCTGTGTTGATGTGGTTTCATTTACTTATTGGATGTTGTTAATTGAGCAGAAGTGATTGGGCCTAACTTTATGCCCTCTGTGTTATTATACTGAAATCATCAGCAGGGTGAAGTGGGAAAGTTGGTGGAGTCTAACGTGTGTGTGTGTGTGATGCGCAAAATCAGGGCAATATAATTTGTGCTGCTTCATTTAGTAAGTAAATTACTGCAATCAAGGCCTAATCATCTGACCCGCTTAGGGATCATGAACCTAGTCAATACATCAGAGAGAGAGAGAGAGAGAGAGACTTGTTTTCAGTTTTAGAGTTGTGTATTCTCTATCTCTGTCTTTCATTCCCCACTTACACCATTTTCCCTACAACTCTCTCCATCTCATCACTTTCTCTCACACACCACATATACCCACACAACCCCCCACCCCGTCCAAAAAGTCCTGACATTTCACAAAAACACAGCTGTGTGTGTAAATTATTATTATTACCTCGAAGACATTTCCACAACCTGTACAGATCCTCTTATGTCTGTGTGAGTTCAAGTGTGTTTGATGAAGTTTGATCAGATTTACAGTCTCATATTTAATGTTCATTGATTTGATTATTGTTCAGGTCTAGACGGGACAGTTAGACATTCTCTCTGTATTGATCAGAGAGTTGTTCCCAAACCATAAAGGGCAACACAGCATTTTACACACACAGTCTTGTTTAACTAATCTTGTGGGGACACAATTTATAACCATTCAAAATCCTATTTTCCCTAACCTAAACCCTAACCTTAACAACAAAACCTAACATTAAACCTAACTCCTAACCTTCAAACTAATCCTAACTCCTAACCCTAAACCTAATTCTAACCCTAACAGTAATTCTACCTCAACCCTAAACCCCCTAGAAATTGCATTTTACCTTGTAGGGACTAACAAAATGTCCCCAGTCGGTCAAATTGTTGTTCATTTACTATTCTTGTGGGACTTCTGGTCCCCAAAAGTATAGTTAAACATGTCCACACACACACACAAACACAACAGTTACTTTTCACCAAGGTGAATATGTCAACTTTTCAAACACCCTCATATAGTCTTAATTAATGCCTTATTAAAGAGGACAGTAAAAATGTCGTATCAGTGGGGGTCGTTTAAAATAGCTGAGTAATGTTGTCATTGGGATGAGAGAGCGAGATTCATTGGGTGTAGTAGTGTGGCGTGGAGTGGGGTGGAGTGCGACAAGGAATGGAGTAGAGTAGTGGGACAAAGAGCAGCATAGAGTTGAATGGGATGAGGAGTGGAGTATAGTAGAGTGGGACAAGGAGTGGAGTAGAGTAGAGTGGGACAAGGAGTGAAGTAGTTTGGGGAAAAGACTGGAGTAGAGTGGGACAAGGAGTAGAGTAGAGTGGGACAAGGAGTGGAGTAGAGTAGAGTGGGATAAGGAGTGGAGTAGAGTAGAGTTGGACAAGGAGTGGAGTAGAGTGGGACAAGGAGTGGAGTAGAGTAGAGTTGGACAAGGAGTAGAGTAGAGTAGAGTAGAGTAGAGTAGAGGGGAGTAGGGTAGAGTGGGACAAGGAGTGGAGCAGAGTGGGACAAGGAGTAGAGTAGAGTGGGACGTGGAGTAGAGTGGGACAAGGAGTGGTGTAGAGTAGAGTGGGACAAGGAGTGGAGTAGAGTAGAGTTGGACAAGGAGTGGAGTAGAGTAGAGTGGGAAAAGGAGTGGAGTAGAGTAGAGTTGGACAAGGAGTGGAGTAGAGTAGAGTTGGACAAGGAGTGGAGTAGAGTAGAGTGGAGTAGAGTAGAGTGGGACAAGGAGTGGAGCAGAGTAGAGTGGGACAATGAGTAGAGTAGAGTGGGACGTGGAGTAGAGTGGGACAAGGAGTGGTGTAGAGTAGAGTGGGACAAGAAGTGAAGTAGAGTGGGACATGGAGTAGAGTGGGACAAGTGGTGGAGTAGAGTAGATGGGGACAATGAGTGGATTAGGACAAGCAGTGGAGTAGAGTAGAGTGGGACAAGGAGTAGAGTGGGGACAAGGAGTGGAGTAGAGTAGAGTGGGATGTGTAGTAGAGTGGGACAAGGAGTGGAGTAGAGTAGAGTGGGACAAAGAGTGGAGCAGGGTAGAGTGGGACAAGGAGTAGAGTGAAGTACAGTGGGACAAGCAGTAGCGTGGAGTGGAGTAGAGTACAGTGGGTCAAGCAGTAGAATAGAGTGGAGTAGAGTGGGACAATGAGTAGAGTGGTGTAGAATAGAGTAGAGTGGTGTAGAGTAGAGTGGAGTAGAGTAGAGTGGGACAAGGAGTAGAGTGGGGACAAGGAGTGGAGTAGAGTAGAGTGGGATGTGTAGTAGAGTGGGACAAGGAGTGGAGTAGAGTAGAGTGGAGTAGAGTAGAGTGGGACAAGGAGTAAAGTGGTGTAGAGTAGAGTTGGACAAGGAGTAGAATGGTGTAGTGTGACGTGGAGTGGGGTGGAGAGTGACAAGGAATGGAGTAGAGTAGTGAAACAAAAAGCAGCATAGAGTTGAATGGGATGAGGAGTGGAGTAGAGTAGAGTGGGACAAGGAGTGGAGTAGAGTAGAGTGGGACAAGGAGTAAAGTGGTGTAGAGTAGAGTTGGACAAGGAGTAGAGTGGTGTAGTGTGACGTGGAGTGGGGTGGAGAGTGACAAGGAATGGAGTAGAGTAGTGCAACAAAAAGCAGCATAGAGTTGAATGGGATGAGGAGTGGAGTAGAGTAGAGTGGGACAAGGAGTGGAGTAGAGTAGAGTGGGACAAGGAGTGGAGTAGAGTAGAGTGGGATGAGGAGTAGAGTAGAGTGGGACAAGGAGTGGAGTAGAGTAGAATGGCATAAGGAGTGGAGAGGAGTAGAGTAGGATGCGGAATGGAGTAGAGTGGGATGTGGAGTGGAGTAGAGTAGGATAAGTAGTCAAGTAGAATAGAGTAGGATGTGGAGTGGAGTAGAGTGGGACAAGTAGTGGAATAGAGTAGAGTTGGATAATGAGTAGAGTAGAGTAGAGTGGGACAAGGAGTGGAGTAGAGTAGAGTAGAGGGGAGTAGAGTAGAGTGGGACAAGGAGTGGAGCAGAATGGGACAAGAAGTAGAGTAGAGTGGGACGTGGAGTAGAGTGGGACAAGGAGTGGTGTAGAGTAGAGTGGGACAAGGAGTGGAGTAGAGTTGAGTTGGACAAGGAGTGGAGTAGAGTAGAGTGGGAAAAGGAGTGGAGTAGAATAGAGTTGGTCAAGGAGTGGAGTAGAGTAGAGTTGGACAAGGAGTGGAGTAGAGTAGAGTGGAGCAGAGTAGAGTGGGACAATGAGTAGAGTCGAGTGGGACGTGGAGTAGAGTGGGACAAGGAGTGGTGTAGAGTAGAGTGGGACAAGGATTGGAGTAGAGTAGAGTGGGACATGGAGTAGAGTGGGACAAGTGGTGGAGTAGAGTAGATGGGGACAATGAGTGGATTAGGACAAGGAGTGGAGTAGAGTAGAGTGGGACAAGAAGTAGAGTGGGACAAGGAGTGGAGTAGAGTAGAGTGGGACAAGGAGTAGAGAGGGGACAAGGAGTGGAGTAGAGTAGAGTGGGATGTGTAGTAGAGTTGGACAAGGAGTGGAGTAGAGTAGAGTGGGACAAGGAGTGGAGCAGGGTAGAGTGGGACAAGGAGTAGAATGAAGTACAGTGGGACAAGCAGTAGAGTAGAGTGGAGTAGAGTGGGACAATGAGTAGAGTGGTGTAGAATAGAGTAGAGTGGAGTAGAGTAGACTGGAGTAGAGTAGAGTGGAACAAGGAGTAGAGTGGAGTAGAGTAGAGTGGGACAAGGAGTGGAGTAGAGTAGAATGGGTCAAGGAGTGGAGCAGAGTAGAGTGGGACAAGAAGTAGATTGAAGTACAGTGGGACAAGCAGTAATGTGGAGTGGAGTAGAGTACAGTGGGTCAAGTAGTAGAGTAGAGTGGAGTAGAGTGGGACAATGAGTAGAGTGGTGTAGAATAGAGTAGAGTGGAGTAGAGTAGAGTGGGACAAGGAGTAGAGTGGTGTAGAGTAGAGTGGAGTAGAGTACAGTGGGTCAAGGAGTAGAGTAGAGTGGAGTAGAGTTGGACAATGAGTAGAGTGGTGTAGAATAGGGAGTAGAGTAGAGTGGGACAAGGAGTAAAGTGGTGTAGAGTAGAGTTGGACAAGGAGTAGAGTGGTGTAGAGTGGAGTGGAGTGGAGTTGAGTTGAGTTGAATGGAGTAGAGTAGAGTAGAGTAGAGAAGAGTAGAGTAGAGTGGAGTGGAGTGGAGTGGAGTGGAGTATAGTAGAGTGGAGTGGAGTGGAGTGGAGTGGAGTGGGACAAGCAGTAGAGTAGAGTAGAGTAGAGTAGAGTAGAGTAGATTAGAGTAGAATAGAGTAGAATAGAATAGAGTGGTGTGGAGTGGAGTGGGACAAGCAGTAGAGTAGAGTAGAGTAGAGTAGAGTGGAGTGGAGTGGAGTGGAGTGGAGTGGGACAAGCAGTAGAGTTGAGTAGAGTATAGTAGAGTAGAGCGAGTGGAGTGGAGTGGAGTGGAGTGGGACAAGCAGTAGAGTAGAGTAGAGTAGAGTAGAGTAGAATAGAATAGAGTGGTGTGGAGTGGGACAAGCAGTAGAGTAGAGTGGAGTGGAGTGGAGTGGAGTGGGACAAGCAGTAGAGTTGAGTAGAGTATAGTAGAGTAGAGGGAGTGGAGTGGAGTGGAGTGGGACTAGCAGTAGAGTAGAGTAGAGTAGAATATAATATAATAGAATAGAGTGGAGTGGAGTGGAGTGGGTCAAGCAGTAGAGTAGAGTATAGTGGAGTGGAGTGGAGTGGAGTGGAGTGGGACCAGCAGTAGAGTAGAGTAGAGTAGAGTAGAGTAGAGTAGAGTAGAATAGAATAGAGTGGAGTGGAGTGGGACAAGCAGTAGAGTAGAGTAGAGTAGAGTAGAGTGGAGTGGAGTGGAGTGGGACAGGCAGTAGAGTAGAGTAGAGTAGAGTGGAGTGGAGTGGTGGGACAAGCAGTAGAGTAGAGTAGAGTAGAGTGGAGTGGAGATGAGTGGGACAAGCAGTAGAGTTGAGTAGAGTAGAGGGAGTGGAGTGGAGTGGGACAGGCAGTAGAGTAGAGTGGAGTGGAGTGGAGTGGAGTGGGGTGGAGTGGAGTCTAGTGGGACAAGCAGTAGAGTTGAGTAGAGTAGAGTGGAGTGGAGTGGGACAAGCAGTAGAGTAGAGTAGAGTAGAGTAGAGTAGAGTGGGACAAGGAGTGGAGTAGAGTAGAGTAGAGGGGAGTAGAGTAGAGTGGGACAAGGAGTGGAGCAGAATGGGACAAGAAGTAGAGTAGAGTGGGACGTGGAGTAGAGTGGGACAAGGAGTGGTGTAGAGTAGAGTGGGACAAGGAGTGGAGTAGAGTTGAGTTGGACAAGGAGTGGAGTAGAGTAGAGTGGGAAAAGGAGTGAGTAGAATAGAGTTGGTCAAGGAGTGGAGTAGAGTAGAGTTGGACAAGGAGTGGAGTAGAGTAGAGTGGAGCAGAGTAGAGTGGGACAATGAGTAGAGTCGAGTGGGACGTGGAGTAGAGTGGGACAAGGAGTGGTGTAGAGTAGAGTGGGACAAGGAGTGGAGTAGAGTAGAGTGGGACATGGAGTAGAGTGGGACAAGTGGTGGAGTAGAGTAGATGGGGACAATGAGTGGATTAGGACAAGGAGTGGAGTAGAGTAGAGTGGGACAAGAAGTAGAGTGGGACAAGGAGTGGAGTAGAGTAGAGTGGGACAAGGAGTAGAGTGGGGGACAAGGAGTGGAGTAGAGTAGAGTGGGATGTGTAGTAGAGTTGGACAAGGAGTGGAGTAGAGTAGAGTGGGACAAGGAGTGGAGCAGGGTAGAGTGGGACAAGGAGTAGAATGAAGTACAGTGGGACAAGCAGTAGAGTAGAGTGGAGTAGAGTGGGACAATGAGTAGAGTGGTGTAGAATAGAGTAGAGTGGAGTAGAGTAGAGTGGAGTAGAGTAGAGTGGAACAAGGAGTAGAGTGGAGTAGAGTAGAGTGGGACAAGGAGTGGAGTAGAGTAGAATGGGTCAAGGAGTGGAGCAGAGTAGAGTGGGACAAGAAGTAGATTGAAGTACAGTGGGACAAGCAGTAATGTGGAGTGGAGTAGAGTACAGTGGGTCAAGTAGTAGAGTAGAGTGGAGTAGAGTGGGACAATGAGTAGAGTGGTGTAGAATAGAGTAGAGTGGAGTAGAGTAGAGTGGGACAAGGAGTAGAGTGGTGTAGAGTAGAGTGGAGTAGAGTACAGTGGGTCAAGGAGTAGAGTAGAGTGGAGTAGAGTTGGACAATGAGTAGAGTGGTGTAGAATAGGGAGTAGAGTAGAGTGGGACAAGGAGTAAAGTGGTGTAGAGTAGAGTTGGACAAGGAGTAGAGTGGTGTAGAGTAGAGTGGAGTGGAGTTGAGTTGAGTTGAATGGAGTAGAGTAGAGAAGAGTAGAGAAGAGTAGAGTAGAGTGGAGTGGAGTGGAGTGGAGTGGAGTGGAGTGGAGTATAGTAGAGTGGAGTGGAGTGGAGTGGAGTGGAGTGGAGTGGAGTGGGACAAGCAGTAGAGTAGAGTAGAGTAGAGTAGAGTAGAGTAGAGTAGAGTAGAGTAGATTAGAGTAGAATAGAGTAGAATAGAATAGAGTGATGTGGAGTGGAGTGGGACAAGTAGTAGAGTAGAGTAGAGTAGAGTGGAGTGGAGTGGAGTGGAGTGGAGTGGGACAAGCAGTAGAGTTGAGTAGAGTATAGTAGAGTAGAGCGAGTGGAGTGGAGTGGAGTGGAGTGGGACAAGCAGTAGAGTAGAGTAGAGTAGAGTAGAGTAGAGTAGAGTAGAGTAGAGTAGAGTAGAGTAGAATAGAATAGAGTGGTGTGGAGTGGGACAAGCAGTAGAGTAGAGTAGAGTGGAGTGGAGTGGAGTGGAGTGGATTGGGACAAGCAGTAGAGTAGATTAGAGTAGAATAGAGTAGAATAGAATAGAGTGGTGTGGAGTGGAGTGGGACAAGCAGTAGAGTGGAGTAGAGTAGAGTAGAGTAGAGTGGAGTGGAGTGGAGTGGAGTGGAGTGGGACAAGCAGTAGAGTTGAGTAGAGTATAGTAGAGTAGAGCGAGTGGAGTGGAGTGGAGTGGAGTGGGACAAGCAGTAGAGTAGAGTAGAGTAGAGTAGAGTAGAGTAGAATAGAATAGAGTGGTGTGGAGTGGGACAAGCAGTAGAGTAGAGTGGAGTGGAGTGGAGTGGAGTGGAGTGGAGTGGGACAAGCAGTAGAGTTGAGTAGAGTATAGTAGAGTAGAGGGAGTGGAGTGGAGTGGAGTGGAGTGGGACTAGCAGTAGAGTAGAGTAGAGTAGAATAGAATAGAATAGAGTGGAGTGGAGTGGAGTGGGTCAAGCAGTAGAGTAGAGTATAGTGGAGTGGAGTGGAGTGGAGTGGAGTCGGACCAGCAGTAGAGTAGAGTAGAGTAGAGTAGAGTAGAGTAGAGTAGAGTAGAGTAGAATAGAATAGAGTGGAGTGGAGTGGAGTGGGACAAGCAGTAGAGTAGAGTAGAGTAGAGTAGAGTGGAGTGGAGTGGAGTGGGACAGGCAGTAGAGTAGAGTAGAGTAGAGTGGAGTGGAGTGGTGGGACAAGCAGTAGAGTAGAGTAGAGTAGAGTGGAGTGGAGATGAGTGGGACAAGCAGTAGAGTTGAGTAGAGTAGAGGAGTGGAGTGGAGTGGGACAGGCAGTAGAGTAGAGTGGAGTGGAGTGGAGTGGAGTGGGGTGGAGTGGAGTCTAGTGGGACAAGCAGTAGAGTTAAGTAGAGTAGAGTGGAGTGGAGTGGGACAAGCAGTAGAGTAGAGTAGAGTAGAGTAGAGTAGAGTGGGACAAGGAGTGGAGTAGAGTAGAGTAGAGGGGAGTAGAGTAGAGTGGGACAAGGAGTGGAGCAGAATGGGACAAGAAGTAGAGTAGAGTGGGACGTGGAGTAGAGTGGGACAAGGAGTGGTGTAGAGTAGAGTGGGACAAGGAGTGGAGTAGAGTTGAGTTGGACAAGGAGTGGAGTAGAGTAGAGTGGGAAAAGGAGTGGAGTAGAATAGAGTTGGTCAAGGAGTGGAGTAGAGTAGAGTTGGACAAGGAGTGGAGTAGTGTAGAGTGGAGCAGAGTAGAGTGGGACAATGAGTAGAGTCGAGTGGGACGTGGAGTAGAGTGGGACAAGGAGTGGTGTAGAGTAGAGTGGGACAAGGAGTGGAGTAGAGTAGAGTGGGACATGGAGTAGAGTGGGACAAGTGGTGGAGTAGAGTAGATGGGGACAATGAGTGGATTAGGACAAGGAGTGGAGTAGAGTAGAGTGGGACAAGAAGTAGAGTGGGACAAGGAGTGGAGTAGAGTAGAGTGGGACAAGGAGTAGAGTGGGGACAAGGAGTGGAGTAGAGTAGAGTGGGATGTGTAGTAGAGTTGGACAAGGAGTGGAGTAGAGTAGAGTGGGACAAGGAGTGGAGCAGGGTAGAGTGGGACAAGGAGTAGAATGAAGTACAGTGGGACAAGCAGTAGAGTAGAGTGGAGTAGAGTGGGACAATGAGTAGAGTGGTGTAGAATAGAGTAGAGTGGAGTAGAGTAGAGTGGAGTAGAGTAGAGTGGAACAAGGAGTAGAGTGGAGTAGAGTAGAGTGGGACAAGGAGTGGAGTAGAGTAGAATGGGTCAAGGAGTGGAGCAGAGTAGAGTGGGACAAGAAGTAGATTGAAGTACAGTGGGACAAGCAGTAATGTGGAGTGGAGTAGAGTACAGTGGGTCAAGTAGTAGAGTAGAGTGGAGTAGAGTGGGACAATGAGTAGAGTGGTGTAGAATAGAGTAGAGTGGAGTAGAGTAGAGTGGGACAAGGAGTAGAGTGGTGTAGAGTAGAGTGGAGTAGAGTACAGTGGGTCAAGGAGTAGAGTAGAGTGGAGTAGAGTTGGACAATGAGTAGAGTGGTGTAGAATAGGGAGTAGAGTAGAGTGGGACAAGGAGTAAAGTGGTGTAGAGTAGAGTTGGACAAGGAGTAGAGTGGTGTAGAGTGGAGTGGAGTGGAGTTGAGTTGAGTTGAATGGAGTAGAGTAGAGTAGAGTAGAGTAGAGAAGAGTAGAGTAGAGTGGAGTGGAGTGGAGTGGAGTGGAGTGGAGTGGAGTGGAGTATAGTAGAGTGGAGTGGAGTGGAGTGGAGTGGAGTGGAGTGGAGTGGAGTGGAGTGGAGTGGAGTGGGACAAGCAGTAGAGTAGAGTAGAGTAGAGTAGAGTAGAGTAGAGTAGATTAGAGTAGAATAGAGTAGAATAGAATAGAGTGGTGTGGAGTGGAGTGGGACAAGCAGTAGAGTAGAGTAGAGTAGAGTGGAGTGGAGTGGAGTGGAGTGGAGTGGAGTGGGACAAGCAGTAGAGTTGAGTAGAGTATAGTAGAGTAGAGCGAGTGGAGTGGAGTGGAGTGGAGTGGGACAAGCAGTAGAGTAGAGTAGAGTAGAGTAGAGTAGAGTAGAGTAGAGTAGAGTAGAGTAGAATAGAATAGAGTGGTGTGGAGTGGGACAAGCAGTAGAGTAGAGTAGAGTGGAGTGGAGTGGAGTGGAGTGGAGTGGGACAAGCAGTAGAGTTGAGTAGAGTATAGTAGAGTAGAGGGAGTGGAGTGGAGTGGAGTGGAGTGGAGTGGGACTAGCAGTAGAGTAGAGTAGAGTAGAGTAGAATAGAATAGAATAGAGTGGAGTGGAGTTGAGTGGGTCAAGCAGTAGAGTAGAGTATAGTGGAGTGGAGTGGAGTGGAGTGGAGTGGGACCAGCAGTAGAGTAGAGTAGAGTAGAGTAGAGTAGAGTAGAGTAGAGTAGAATAGAATAGAGTGGAGTGGAGTGGAGTGGGACAAGCAGTAGAGTAGAGTAGAGTAGAGTAGAGTAGAGTGGAGTGGAGTGGGACAGGCAGTAGAGTAGAGTAGAGTAGAGTGGAGTGGAGTGGTGGGACAAGCAGTAGAGTAGAGTAGAGTAGAGTGGAGTGGAGATGAGTGGGACAAGCAGTAGAGTTGAGTAGAGTAGAGGGAGTGGAGTGGAGTGGGACAGGCAGTAGAGTAGAGTGGAGTGGAGTGGAGTGGAGTGGGGTGGAGTGGAGTCTAGTGGGACAAGCAGTAGAGTTGAGTAGAGTAGAGTGGAGTGGAGTGGGACAAGCAGTAGAGTAGAGTAGAGTGGAGTGGAGTGGAGTGGAGTGGAGTGGGACAAGCAGTAGAGTTGAGTAGAGTAGAGGGAGTGGAGTGGAGTGGGACAGGCAGTAGAGTAGAGTAGAGTAGAGTGGAGTGGAGTGGGACAAGCAGTAGAGTAGAGTAGAGTAGTGTAGAGTGGAGTGGAGTGGAGTGGGACAGGCAGTAGAGTAGAGTAGAGTAGAGTGGAGTGGAGTGGAGTGGGACAAGCAGTAGAGTAGAGTAGAGTAGAGTGGAGTGGAGTGGAGTGGAGTGGGACAGGCAGTAGAGTAGAGTAGAGTAGAGTGGAGTGGAGTGGAGTGGAGTGGGAGAAGCAGTAGAGTAGAGTAGAGTGGAGTGGAGTGGAGTGGAGTGGAGTGGGACAAGCAGTAGAGTAGAGTAGAGTAGAGTAGAGTAGAGTAGAGTAGAGTAGAGTAGAATAGAATAGAGTGGAGTGGAGTGGAGTGGAGTGGGACAAGCAGTAGAGTAGAGTAGAGTAGAGTAGAGTAGAGTAGAGTAGAGTAGAGTAGAGTAGAGTAGAGTAGAATAGAATAGAATAGAATGGAGTGGAGTGGAGTGGAGTGGGACAAGCAGTAGAGTATAGTAGAGTAGAGTGGGACAAGGAGCTGCTTGTTTTCCTCTCCGAGCTCCCAGGTGGGCACTTGTATCCCGCGCTCCGCAGCTCGAGCGTGGTCACATATAGACCCAGGGGTCAGAGGTCAATGCTGATGGCGTCTCGTTAGCATTGAGGGGGTACAGGGAGTATGTGTGTTTATGTGTGTGTGTGTGTGTGTGTGTGTTTGAAGAGATTGACGATGACATGTGTTTGTGTGTGTCTGTGCGTGTGTGTGCGCTTGTTTTTCTACATTATCAGGACCACAATGTCCTATTATTTCATCATAATGTCCTAAAAAGGTAGGAAAACAATAATTTGAGTGTGTGTGTTTGTATGTGTTTGTGTGTGTGCGTGCATTCGTGCGTGAATAATAACTATTATCTCTAAGATGTTTCAAGAACCTCTAGAGATCCTATTATGTCTGTGTGAGTTCAAGTGTGTTTGATGAAGTTTGATCAGATTTACAGTCGTATATTTAATGTTCATTGATTGATCATTGATCAGGTCTAGACTGGACAGTTAGACGTTCTTTCTGTATTGATTAGAGAGGTGGACCCAAACCATAAATGGCCTGACCCGAACCATAAAGGGCAACACAGCATTTTACACACACACACACGAGCACACACGAACACACACACACACACACACACACACACTCACGTTACTTTTTCCCAAGGTGAATGTGTCCTGTCAACATTTTAAACACCCTCATATATTCTTCATGAAAGCCTTATTAAAGAGGACAGTAAAAATGTGGTATCAATGGGGGTCGTTTAAAATAGTTGAGTAATGGTGTCATTGGGAAGAGAAAGAGAGATTAATTGGGTGTAGTGTAGTGTGGCATGGAGTGGGAAAAGGAGTGGAGTGGGACAAGGAGTGGAGTGGAGTAGAGTAGAGTAGGACAAGGAGTGGAGTAGAGCAGAGTGGGACAAGGAGTAGAGTAGGGTTGGACATGGAGTGGAGTTGAGTAGAGTGGGACAAGGTGTAGAGTAGAGTAGAGTGGGACAAGGAGTGGAGTGTAGTGGGACAAGGAGTAGAGTACAGTCGAGTGGGACAAATAGTGGAGTAGAGTGGGACAGGGAGTAGAGTAGAGTAGAGTAGGGTTGGACATGGAGTGGAGTTGAGTAGAGTTGGACAAGGAGTGGAGTTGAGTAGAGTGGGACAAGGAGTGGTGTAGTACAGTGGGAGTAGAGTACAGTGGGACAAGGAGTAGGGTAGAGTAAAGTACAGTAGAGTGGAATAATGAGTGGAGTAGAGGAAAGTAGAGTGGGACAAGGGTTGGAGTAGAGTAGAGTGGGACAAGGTGTGGAGTAGTGTGGGACAAGGAGTGGAGTAGATTGGGACAAGGCGTGGAGTGGAGTAAAGTTGGACTAGGAGTGGAGTAGAGTCCAGCAAGACAAGGAGTGGAGTAGAATAAAGTAGAGTGGGACAAGGTGTAGAGTAGAGGAGAGTGGGACAAGGAGTGGAGTGGAGTGGAGTACAGTGGGACAAGCAGTAGAGTGGAGTTGAGGACAATGGGACAAGGAGTAGAGTAGAGGAAATTGGGACAAGGAGTGGAGTGGAGTAAAGTGGGACAATGAGTATAGTAGAGTAGAGTGGGAAAAGGGGTAGAGTGGGACAAGGAGTACAGTCGTGGTCAAAAGTTTTGAGAATGACACATGTATTGGTCTTCACAAAGTTTGCTGCTTCAGTGTTTTTAGATATTTTTGTCAGATGTTACTATGGTATACTGAAGTATAATTTCAAGTATTCCATAAGTGTCAAAGGCTTTTATTGACAATTGCATTAGATTTATGCAAAGAGTCAATATTTGCAGTGTTGACCCATCTTTTTCAAGACCTCTGCAATCCGCCCTGGCATGCTGTCAATTAACTTCTGGGCCACATCCTGACTGATGGCAGCCCATTCTTGCATAATCAATGCTTGGAGTTTGTCAGAATTTGTGCATTTTTGTTTGTCCACCCGCCTCTTGAGGATTGACCACAAGTTTTCAATGGGATTAAGGTCTGGGGAGTTTCCTGGCCATGGACCCAAAATGTATATGTTTTGTTCCCCGAACCACTTAGTTATCACGTTTGCCTCATGGCAAGGTGCTCCATTATGCTGGAAAAGGCATTGTTCGTCACCAAACTGTTCTTGGATGGTTGGGAGAAGTTGCTCTCGGAGGATGTGTCAGTACCATTCTTTATTCATGGCTGTGTTCTTAGGCAAAATTGTGAGTGAGCCCACTCCCTTGGATTAGAAGCAACCCCACACATGAAAGGTCTCAGGATGCTTTACTGTTGGGATGACACAGGACTGATGGTAGAGCTCACTTTGTCTTCACCGGACAAGCTTTTTTCCGGATGCCCCAAACAATCGGAAAGGGGATTCATCAAAGAAAATGACTTTACCCCAGTCCTCAGCAGTCCAATCCCTGTACCTTTTGCAGAATATCAGTCTGTCCCTGATGTTTTTCTTGGAGAGAAGTGGCTTTCTCGATGCCCTTCTTGACACCAGGCCATCCTCCAAAAGTCTTCCCCTCACTGTGCGTGCAGATGCATTCACACCTGCCTGCTGCCATTCCTGAGCAAGCTCTGCACTGGTGGTGCCCCGATCCCGCAGCTGAATCAACTTTAGGAGACGGTCCTGGCGCTTGCTGGACTTTCTTGGGCGCCCTGAAGCCTTCTTCACAACAATTGAACTTCTCTCCTTGAAGTTCTTGATGATCCGATAAATAGTTGATTTAGGTGCAATCTTACTAGCAGCAATATCCTTGCCTGTGAAGCCCTTTTTGTGCAAAGCAATGATGACGGCACGTGTTTCCTTGCAGGTAACCATGGTTAACAGAGGAAGAACAATGATTTCAAGCACCACCCTCCTTTTAAAGCTTAAAGTCTGTTATTCTAACTCAATCAACATGACAGAGTGATCTCCAGCCTTGTCCTCGTCAACACTCTCACCTGTGTTAACGAGAGAATCACTGACATGATGTCAGCTGGTCCTTTTGTGGCAGGGCTGAAATGCAATGGAAATGTTTTTTGGGATTAAGTTCATTTTCATGGCAAAGAGGGACTTTGCAATTAATTGCAATTCATCTGATCACTCTTCATAACATTCTGGAGTATATGCAAATTGCCATCATATAAACTGAGGCAGCAAACTTTGTGAAAATTAATATTTGTGTCATTCTCAAAACTTTTGACCACGACTGTAGAGTAGAGTGTTGTGAAGTAGAGTGGGACAAAGAGTGGAGTAGAGGTGAGTGGAGTGGAGTAGAGTTGGACAGGGAGTAGAGTAGAGTGGGATAAAGAGTAGAGTGCAGAGGGACATGTAGCGGTGGGACAAGGAGTGGAGTAGAGTAGAGTGGGATAAGGAGTGGAGTAGAGTAGAGTGGGATAAGGAGTGGAGTAGAGTAGAGTGGTGTGGGACAAGGAGTGAAGTAGAGTAGAGTGGGACATGGAAT
Source organism: Coregonus clupeaformis (assembly GCF_020615455.1). Classification (NCBI taxonomy): domain Eukaryota; kingdom Metazoa; phylum Chordata; class Actinopteri; order Salmoniformes; family Salmonidae; genus Coregonus; species Coregonus clupeaformis. The sequence goes on from NW_025534986.1 coordinate 65,217, forward strand.
GGAATAGAGTAGAATGGAACAAGAAATGGAGAGGAGTAGAGTGGGACATGGAGTGGAGTAGAGTAGAGAAGGTTAATGAGTGGAGTAGAGGTGGGTGGGACAAGGAGGGGAGTACAGTATAGTAGAGTAGGACAAGGAGTAGAGTGGGACATGGAGTGGAGTAGAGTAGAGTGGGATAAAGAGTGGAGTAGAGTAGAGTGGGGTAGGACAAGGAGCGGAGTAGAGTTTAGTAGAGTATGACAATGAAAAGAGTGGGAAAAGGAGTGAAGTAGAGTGGGACAAGGATCGGAGTAGAGTGGGACAAGGAGTGAAGTAGAGTAGAGTGGGACAATGAGTGGTGTAGAATAGAGAAGAGTGAAGTGGGACAAGGAGTAGAGTAGAATGGGACAAGGAGTAGAGTAGAGTAGAGTGGGACAAGGAGTGGAATAGAGTAGAGTGGGAAAATAAATTGAGTGGAGTAGAGCTGGACAGGGAGTGGAGTAGAGTAGAGTGGGTTAAGGAGTGGAAAAGACTACAGTGGGACAAGGAGTGGAGTAGAATAGAGTGGGGTGGTACATGGAGTATAGTAGAGTTGGAAAAGGGGTGGAGTTGAGTAGAGTGGGACAAGGAGTGGCGTAGAATAGAGAAGAGTGAAGTGGGACAAGGAGTAGAGTAGATTGGGACAAGAAGTGGAGTAGATTGAGACAAGGAGTGGAGTAGATTAGAGTGGGACAAGAAGTGGAGTAGATTGGGACAAAGAGTGGAGTAGAGTAGAGCAGGACAAGGAGTGGAGTAGAGTGGAATGTGGAGTGGAGTAGAGTGGGACAAGGAGTGGAGTATTGTGGGGAAAATAGTGGAGTAGAGTGGGACAAGGAGTGGAGTATAGTAAAGGGGGACAAGGAGTGGAGTAGAGTAAAGTAGAGTTGTACAAGGAGTGGAGTTGTGTAGATTGGGACAAGGAATGGAGTGGAATAGGTTGGGAAAGGGAGTTGAGTGAAGTAGAGTGGGACAAAGAATGGAGTAGAGGCGAGTGGAGTGGAGTAGAGTTGGACAGGGAGTAGAGTAGAGTGGGATAAAGAATAGAGTAGAGCGCAGAGGGACATGTAGCGGTGGGACAAGGAGTGGAGTAGAGTAGAGTGGGATAAGGAGTGGAGTAGAGTAGGACAATAAATTGAGTGAAGTAGAGTGGGACAGGGAGTGGAGTAGAGTAGAGTGGGATAAGGAGTGGAGTAGAGTAGAGTAGAGTGGGGTGGGACAAGGAGTGAAGTAGGGTAGAGTTGGACAAGGGGTGGAGTTGAGGAGAGTGGGACAAGGAGTGGAGTAGAATAGAGTGTAGTAGAGTGGGGTGGGACAAGGAGTGAAGCAGAGTAGAGTGGGTCACAGTGTGGAATAGAGTAGAGTGGGACAAGAAATGGAGTTGAGTAGAGTGGGGTGGGACATGGAGTATAGTAGAGATGGAAAAGGGGTGGAGTTGAGTAGAATGGGACAAGGAGTGAAGTAGAGTAGATTGGGACAAGAAGTGGAGTAGATTGAGACAAGGGGTGGAGTAGATTAGAGTGGGACAAGAAGTGGAGTAGATTGGGACAAAGAGTGGAGTAGAGTAGAGCAGGACAAGGAGTGGAGTAGAGTGGAATGTGGAGTGGAGTAGAGTGGGACAAGGAGTGGAGTATTGTGGGAAAAATAGTGGAGTAGAGTGGGACAAGGAGTGGAGTATAGTAAAGGGGGACAAGGAGTGGAGTTGTGTAGATTGGGACAAGGAATGGAGTGGAATAGGTTGGGAAAGGGAGTTGAGTGAAGTAGAGTGGGACAAAGAGTGGAGTAGAGGCGAGTGGAGTGGAGTAGAGTTGGACAGGGAGTAGAGTAGAGTGGGATAAAGAGTAGAGTGCAGAGGGACATGTAGCGGTGGGACAAGGAGTGGAGTAGAGTGGGACAATGAGTGGAGTAGATTAGAGTAGGACAATAAATTGAGTGGAGTAGAGTGGGACAGGGAGTGGAGTAGAGTAGAGTGGGATAAGGAGTGGAGTAGAGTAGAGTAGAGTGGGGTGGGACAAGGAGTGAAGTAGGGTAGAGTTGGACAAGGGGTGGAGTTGAGGAGAGTGGGACAAGGAGTGGAGTAGAATAGAGTGTAGTAGAGTGGGGTGGGACAAGGAGTGAAGCAGAGTAGAGTGGGACACAGAGTGGAATAGAGTAGAGTGGGACAAAAAATGGAGTTGAGTAGAGTGGGACAGGGAGTGGAGTAGAGTAGAGTGGGTTAATGAGTGGAGTAGAGGTGGTTGGGACAAGGAGGGGAGTAGAGTGGGGTGGGATAAACAGTGGAGTAGAGTAGAGTGGGGTGGGACAAGGAGTGGAGTAGAGTTTAGTAGAGTAGGACAATGAGTAGAGTGGGACAAGGATCGAAGTAGAGTGGGACAAGGAGTTGAGTGGAGTGAAGTTGGACAAGATGTAAAGTAGAGTAGAATGGGACAAGGAGTATAGTGGAGTAGAGTGGGACAAGGAGTGGAGTAGGGTACAGTGGGACAGGGAGTGGAGTAGAGTAGATTGGGTTAAGGAGTGGAATAGATTACAGTGGGACAATGAGTGGAGTAGAATAGAGTGGGACAAGAAGTGGAGTAGAGCGGGACAGGGAGTGGAGTATAGTAGAGTTGGACAAGGGGTGGAGTTGAGTAGAGTGGGACAAGGAGTGAAGTAGAGTAGAGTGGGACAAGGAGTGAAGTAGAGTAGAGTGGGACAAGAAGTGGAGTAGAGTGGGACAAGGAGTGGAGTATAGTAAAGTGGGACAAGGTATGGAGTAGAGTTGGATAAGGAGTGGAGTAGATTAGAATGGGACAAGGAGTGGAGTAGAGTATAGTGGAAGGGGACAAGGAGTGGAGTAGAGTGTAGTGGAAGGGGACAAGGAGTGGAGTAGAGTATAGTGGAATGGGACAAGGAGTGGAGTAGAGTAGAGTGGGATGTGGAGTGGAGTAGAGTATAGTGGAAGGGGACAAGGAGTGGAGTAGAGTAGAGTGGGATGTGGAGTGGAGTAGAATAATGTCAGAGGTGCATCGTAAACTCCACACACACAATGGAAAGTTGTAGATTTTCTTTAAAATATGAAACCCTAATCTTTAAAGTAGCTAATGTAATCCCCATCACCTCTGAACCCCTCTCTCGCTCTCTCTCTCTCTGCACTTAGTGTGTTTGGAAAGGAACAAAGGTTAATGGGAAACCTGTGATGAGATTGAAGATGACCTGTGTGTGTACAGGAATTGTTCTGCCATTGTAATCCTTTGGGTGGGTCAGCAAAATCCAAACAGTGTAAATGTTTTTATTAATTTTGTTTCCAGATTTTTTTCTTATATGTTTACATTTTCGGGATGGAAAAATGCTTTCAGTGTGAACTTAAACGACTAAAACCAGACATAGAGTATGTACAAAATATAATAGACCTATATATTTAAGTGATAATGCCCCAGAAGCCGGTGTAATGCCAGAGAAGCCGAGATAAAGTCGAGGGCTGGCAAACTGTGCCAATATATCCTCTAAACACCGGTTTCGAGGGCATGAGCACTTTTATACAACGGGTTACCAAACATATTAAAATAATGATTTACATATTTTAATTAAAACCGTTATTGTGATGAATTTATTCATACTATTTCATCCTTCCACAAGATATAGTCCCGACACATATATATGGTTGCTACCCAAGCCGGCTGGTTGTTTGTTCTATCGGTTCGGTTGCCAGAGACGCGATCCAGTCGTTCAGTCTTTTTCTTCTGTATCCATGGACCAAGTCGTTCGTTCTAAATGTTCCATTGCCATACCGGCTGGCAACTTTCTTATCCCTTGGTTGAAAGCTAGCCAACTGCGGCTAACTTACAGTCACGTCAAACAGTGCAGCCAGAACAACAGCAAAGTAGCTGCATTGCGTTTGTTTAAGCTGTTTTCTGGTGACATGTATTTGGATACATCCATAACAATGAGCTAATGATGAGCGATTTTGCCTGGCGCAGAGAATGTGCTCTCTCGTCAGGACACTGTTGTTAAGAGGAGCTAGACAACAACACAGCTAACACAATCACTTCAAACTGAAGCTGGAAAGACAGAAAACTAGCTGCACCTTGTTTCGTTTTACCTGTTTTCTATTGATAGTTCTTTGTATATATCCATAAAAATTATGCTGATTCATGATTTCGACTGGCTGAGAAAAGCTGCCTGCCTGTCTGTCTCATCCCGACACCCGACTCCCGACACGTTCATTACTATAGGACAGCTGGAGATCGAATTTGAATATTGAAACAATGTTGCAAATGTCGGAGAGACAGACAAGGTTTATACAAATCTCCGATGTTGAAAACTAAATGTTAGTCTAAAAGGAATGTGAGATAATGTCTAGATGCTTTATATTATGGAGATCAAGTTTATAAATTGCTCTGCTGGGCTCATGAGACAGTGGATTGCGCAGTCATTTGGAACAGAGTAAATAGGCATTTTAACATCATAGATTTAGCCGGTGGTAACTTGTGGAATAGACACCGGCTGGAATGCGGTTTTAACCAATCAGCATTCACGATTAGACCCACCCGTTGTATAATTTTTTATAATAAAATGTTTGAGAGCTAACAATCACCAAAGTAAAAGCTAGTCAGTGAGAATTGAAAATTCCCAAAAAATGAATTTAGCAGTATTGAGTTTGTTATTATGTTTGAGCTTAAGAACACAGCATTAGCCATGGCAAAATACATATAATTGCAGAAAAACTGGAACATGTTCTCTAACCTCCAGAATCGCATGAAATTGTCTTTAAAACTGTAACATTTTCTCTCAGCTCCATGGCAACATGTGTAGAATTGCAGGAAATTAGCTGAAAAATGTACAAAAAACTACACCGCCAAGATGGAGGCTTCTAAAATGTTCTTTCAAATTCAGACTCACCGACTGGGCAGACCGCGCCCATTGCCACTCCCCCTGCCACGCCCACCACCTAAGCTTCTTTTTGATCCAGAAAAAAACCTGGTGTGTTTTTTTGTGTGTGTGTGTGTGTGTGCGTGTGTGCATGTGTGTGTGCATGTGTGCGTGTGTGTGTGTGTGTGTGTGTGTGTGTGTGTGTGTGTGTGTGTGTGTGTGTGTGTGTGTGTGTACAATGTGTTCAGAAATTATTCAAACCCCTTGACTATTTCCAAAATGTGTTGTGTTACAGCCTGAATTTAAAATGGATTACATTTAGATTTTGTGTCACTGATCTACACACAATACCCCATAATGTCAAAGTGGAATTTATGTTTTTAGAAATGTTTACAAATTAATAAAAATTGAAAAGCTGAAATGTCTTAAGTCAATAAGTAGTCAACGTTTGTGTTGTAGCAAGTCTAAGTTTAGGAGTTAAAATGTGCAAGTCACATAACAAAAAATGCAACAAAAAAGAAACTACATCGCCAAGATGGGGGCCTCTTACATTTTCTCTCCAATTCAACTGCACCAACAGGCCAACCACGCCCATTGCCACACCCCCTGCCACACCCACCACCTGAACTCCTTTTTGATCCAGAAAAAATTCTGATGTGTGTGTGTGTGTGTGTATGTGTGTATGTATTAGAGTTTCCCTTAGGAAAATGTGTCACAATACAACGTGATCGGGAAGATTTTAATTTACAGGCCATTTGAGAAATGTACCAGACCCATATGCATTGGGTGCATAACCCATTAGGGCATCCACCCACATTGCTCAGAATGACATATATTTTTTTAACATTTAGTTTATGATAATGCACCTTAATAGAACATTCAACTCATGGAATGAAGCAGCCAATAAAACGTCATTTTCAAACATTTGACAAAATACAATTCGCGGGAACACACCATTCAGCGCACCTGGGAAAACACCATTCTAAACAGCGCACCTGATAGCGGTTCGACATGTGACAGAGATGAAAATCTCTGTTAGAAACGTAGGAAGAGGGGGAATCTAAAGATGCAGCTAAAATGGGTTGCTAACATAACTAGGATTGTGCATTTGGCTTCTGGACAACGAAAGGACGTTGATATGAAAACCAATAGAACAGGAGAGAAATGGCATAGCAGTGGGTCCTATAGGGAAGTAAATGGAAATACATTTGCCAAAATTATAGAATTGCTCCTGTCTATACAGAAATAAATAAAATCATTCATACTTCACCAGAACGCATGAATTAACCACAGAGGAATCGAGGATCATTAGCTTATTTAAAAAAAAAAAGCTGTGGATTGTTTCAAATCACAAGCTCGTAGGCCTATCCCTTTTTGGGAAGCCCGCAATTGGGGCAGAGCATGTGTCAATAGGCACAGCTGACTGACTTGCAGCTGTCAGTGAAAAACATCTAAAAGCATCTGTGTGAAGATGATGTGTCTTGAGTAAAAAATTTTGAGACAAGAAGAAGGGGAGGGGTGTGTGGCAAAGACATGGGCAAGTCTCTCTCCAGAATGGCCATTCGTTATTTCATTGTGTGAATTGTTCAGTGGCAATGTGTCATTCAGGGCAGGTGCCCCACCTGTTTTTTCAGTTTTGCATGTTATTTTGGCATTAATATGTGTCACATATCAGTTTGCAAACAATGTAAAAAAATATATAATAATTGAGTTAATAAAGCCACATACAAACATGCTCTCTTTTTTGCTTTCTTGAGTAAGGCAGCTCCAAAATGTAGGTGTTTCAGCCTAGCTCAGTGCTTTCTGTGGTGGTGGGCAGCCAGCGGAAAATATGGAGTGTGGTTTTTAATGTTCTCTTGTTGTGCCGTGATTGGCTCAGTGTTCTGGAACTCATGGGGACACTACGTCACCGCTAAATATACAGGTAGAGCTTGATAATTCAAGCCCAGTCGGTGCTGCCATATATTTACATGAGAAGTGCCCATCCAAGAAGGCTCAAGGTCATTGGCCACAGATAAAATGACATAAAATCATGTTATATCTACCTTAGCTTTGATTGAACTGATCATGTCAACATCATACTTTCAAAATCTTAGCTAGCAGTTATCATCATGAATCAAGTCGGCAATCTTTTCAATCCTTGTCATAAGAAGACAAATTATAGATACAACTTATTGGTGCTCATCGGCCATAAACATTACACAACAAGTTAGAAATCGCAATTTCAACAATGTGTGCTAAGGTGCCACTGCAGCCCCTGGTTCGATCCCAGGCTGTGTCACAGCCGGCCATGACCAGGAGACTCATGGCCCAGCGTCGTCCGGATTAGGGGAGGGTTTGGCCGGCCGGGATGTCCTTGTCTCATCGTGCTCTAGCGACTCCTTGTGACGGGCCGGTTGGTCGACTTCGGTCATCATTTCGACAGTGTTTCCTCCAACACATTGGTGCAGCTGGCATTCGGGTTAAGCGAGCAGTGTGTCAAGAAGCACTGCGGTTTGGCTCGCGACCTTCGCGGAGTCCGTAGGGGAATTGCAGGGATTTGACAAGATCGTAACTACCAATTGGATATCACGAAAAAGGGGGTAACGCCATGGGCCAGAAAAGTTTGAATACATTGGCCATGCTGTCCAGTATGACTTCAAAACAACTGGAAACTCGGATCTGGGAAATCTCAGACTTCAGTGAGTTCAAGACAACTGGGAACTCTGATAAAACTAGCTCGGACTGGGAACATAATTTTGGACAGTCATCAAAGTCGGGATTTCGGGCCTCTTTCTAGAGTTCACAAAAAGGATCGCCGCGCCACCTTCCTGTTCAAGTGAGCACAGCACAACAAGGTGAGTCCAAAAATTTATTGGATGCTGCTGCATAAATGATGTAATACGCCAGGGAGATATGTATACTGTAGCTGAGAAAGTAATACTAAGTGTATGTTATGTAGTAAACTGTTATAGCCCATGTGCCTCACCCTAATAATTTGCTCCCTTTTCAGCTCATAACTTAGCCTACTGTTATGACTTGGTGGTGCACATTTGGCCTATCACATTTGGCCTTTCATTGTCTGCTTATATGCCCCCTTTATTTATCCTACGGTTCTGACTTGGTGTACAGGGAGAATATTGTAAGAACAGGCCCATGTTCTGAATTCTGTCGCCATACATTTCAGAAGTGCTGAACAAATAGTTATATTGACTACGTCCATCCTAGCTTGCTCATTAATGTCTTAATCGAAATTACGGATTGCCTCTTATCCGCTCATTGTCCCCTTATGCCATTGTTTGTACATCTCAATTGTGACAATGATTTTGACAAACAGAAACATTATTACTGAAATGAAACTGTTCCACGAAAATGCACATATGAAAATCATAACTGGCATGCAGAACGGTAGAAATGGTAGGATAAATTGTAAGCTTCTCCGAACTTGAAACTCAAGTGCCGCCTAGGAGTTCTTTATAAAATAATTGCCTCTATGTTTCCATGGTTGGATTTTGCATATACGCTACTTTGAAGCAAGGTAAGACATGACTCATAATACGAAATAAAACATTCAGGTTTCAAACAATTAAGTATGTTTTCAAAATGCATACTGCCTCCAGCTCCCATTGTAAAGTGGTGGGTGACGCCTGTTGCCTGCACTTGAGTGGAGAATGGGAGGCGCACTTCAATTACCAGTTGAGAAAAATAAATAGTAGTTATTTTTAATCGTGCACTAAACAGATTTTAACACGTGATTGCATTTAGAATTGTATTGCGCAATGAATGGGTTTATAAAAGCAATTACTCTATAGACCGATAAGCATGACGGTCAAATGTATTTACATCGACTGGTATTTCCATCAGTGCATGAAAAGCATTCTTTTGCAATTAGATTTTTTTTCTCCTGGTCATTTTGGACGGTTTATCGGCTTAATATGTATTACTAAAACCACTAAATTGCCGGTTAACAGAAACCCTGGTGTGTATGGAGATGGAGGATGACCAGGGTCAGAGGTGCAGTTTAAAAGCCATGTTTCTCTATTCAGTCCCATGTGAGAGTGATGGAATAAAATTACAATCTGTTTGGTTATGAGTAACGTTTCATCTTAAATTTTGCTCTTCTCCACACACACTAAGTACAGAGCGATAGTGGTTCAGAGGTTATGGGGATTACATTAGCTCCTGTACATATTAGGGTTTAATATTTTCTGTGTGTGTGTATGTGTGTGTGCGTGCTTGCAAGGAGATTGAGAAATACCTGTGTGTGTGTGTGTGTGTGTGTGTGTGTGTGTGTGTAAAAAAATATATACAGTTCCTTCAGAAAGTATTCACACCCCTCAACGTTTTCCACATTTTGTTGTGTTACAGCCTGAATTTAAAATAAATTAAATTGAAATTTTGTTTGTCACTGGCCTACACACAATACCCCATAATGTCAACATGGAATCATGTTTTTCAAAATTGTTACTAATTAATTACAAATGAAAAGCTGAAATGTCTTCAGTCATTTCGGGCGGCATGTAGCTTAGTGGTTAAGAGCGTTGTGCCAGTAACCGAAAGGTCGCTGGTTCTAATCTCCGAGCCGACTAGGTGAAACATCTGTCGATGTGCCCTTGAGCAAGGCACTTAACCCTAATTGCTCCTGTAAGTCGTTCTGGATAAGAGCGTCTGCTAAATGACAAAAAAGTATTCAACCCCTTTGTCATGGCAAGCCTAAATAAAATTTGATGTAAAAATGTGCTTAACAAGTCACATAAGTTGCATGGACTCACTCTGTGTGCAATAACACTGTTTAACATGGTTTTTGAATGACTATCTCATCTCTGTACCCCACACATGCAATTATCTGTAAGGTCCCTCAGTCGAGTGTTGAATTTCAAACACTAATTCACCAACAAAGACCAGGGAGGTTTTCCAATGCCTCGCAAAGAAGGGCACCTTTTGGTTGATAGGTAAAACATTTTTATTTTAAAGAAGCAGACTATGAATATCCCTTTGAGCATGGAGAAGTTGTTAATTACACTTTGGATGGTGAATCAATACACCTAGTCACCACAAAGATACAGGCGTCCTTCCTAACTCAGTTGCCAGAGAAGAAGGAAACCACTCAGGGATTTCAACATGAGGCCAATGGTGACTTTAAAACAGTTACAGAGTTTAATGGCTGTGATAGGAGAAATCTGAGGATGGATCAACAACGTTACTCCACAATACTAACCTAATTGACAGAGTGAAAAGAAGGAAGCCTGTACATAATACAAATATTACAAAACATGCATCCTGTTTGCAATAAGGCACTAAAGTAAAACTTCCATAAATATGGCAAAGAAATTAACTTTAAGTCCTGAATACAAATCGTTATGTTTGGGGCAAATCTAACACAACACATCACTGAGAACCACTTTTCATATTTTCAAGCATGGTGGTGGCTGCATCATGTTATGGGTATGCTTGTCATCAGCAAGGACAAGGGAGTTTTTTAGAATAAAAATAAACGTAATAGAGCTAAGTACAGGACAAATCTTAGAGGAAAACCTGGTTCAGTCTTCTTTCCAACAGACACTGGGAGACAAATTCACCTTTCAGCAGGACAATAACCTAAAACACAATGCCAAATTTACACTGCAGTTGCTTACTAAGACAACATTATTGTTCATGAGTGGCCTAGTTATAGTTTTGACTTAAAATGGCTTAAAAACCTGTTTTTAACACACGATTTTGTTTCAAATTGTTGCGCAATGAATGGGCTTATAAAAGCACATGTTTTACTCCAGCAGCAACCAGCTGAGGAGCTGGAGGAGAAATCCTGCTAAAATAGTCTCTGTATGCTGTGTGTGTGTGATAGTTGTGTTGGATATATAAGATACATGATGACTAACGACAATACACACAGGCCAATTTAATTACACAAAATTGTGCAAATTAACCTATAGACCGATAAGCATGACGGTCAAACATATTTCCTTTGACTGGTATTTCCATCAATGAACAAAAAGCATTATTTTGCAATGGAATTTGTTTTCTCCCAGTCATTTTGGCCAGCTTGGGGTTTTATTTTTTTTATTGGCCAAAAACGGCAAATACCGGCTAACGGAAACCTTAGTGTGTGTGAGCGAGGAGATGGAGGATGACCAGGGTCAGAGGTGCCATTTAAAAGCCATGTTTCTCTTTTCATGGAAACATAAAACAGTCCCAAATGAGAGTGATGGAATTCAATTACAATCCACAATTCAGTTGGTGGGGCGGCAGGTAGCCTAGCAGTTAAGAGCGTAGGACCAGTAACCAAAACGTCGCTAGTTCGAATCCCCGAGCCAACTGGGTGAAAAATCTGTCTGTGCCCTTGAGCAAAGCACTTAACCCTCATTGCACCTGTAAATCACTCTGGATAAGAGCGTCTGCTAAATTACTCAAATGTAAAAATGTTATGAGAAAAGTTTCCCCTTAACCTTTGTTCATCTCCACACACACAAAGTACGGAGCGAGAGAGAGGGGTTCAGTGGTGATAGGGATTACATTAGCCACTTTTCCATACCGAGAAAATTGCGAAGACCTTTGATGATGACGGTGGACAAGTGTTACTTTGTGTTACGTTGATGACATTCTCTCTATTAAGTCAATGCACATCCCTACTGGTTTGATTACACAGTAATGACAGGACAATTAACAGACAGAGTATACCTTGGTTTAGGAGTCAAGGATGTCATTATCTGCCTCAGAATGACTGGAGATTATCACCTCACGTGTGTGTGTCTGTCATCTCTCTAGCTGGCTCTGATTCCCCTGTAGACTAATTAGTGTGATTATCTGATGAAGCTTCACACTCTCTCAACTATTCCTCATCTGCAACCAGGTCAGGAGGACACACACACACTACTTGTTATTTCTCAAAGTTGTCTTCTATCACACAGTGCATGTTGCTGCATTCTCTATTTGCGTTACGTGTCCTGCTTACTTCCTACATTTCTCTCCTCCTCCTATAGGTATGGACCCGGTTACTATAGTTACTATAGTTGGCCCTAGAGGACCCGGTACACAGTGTGTCCTTACTGCAGTATGCCTATTTTCTGTCTCTCTGTCTGTCCTTACTGCAGTATGCCTATGAGATTCTGAAGGCCCAGCAGGCTCTAATGGGCGACAAGGGCTTCGGGCTCTGATGGAGATGGTGGATACAGATATCGTCTGTCAGCTCCAGGAGTTCCTACGGGGCCTCTGAGAGTGACAGAGAGAGAGAGAGGACATTATCATCATCATCTACCTATCTTTATCCTTTCCCTCTACCCACAATGCATGTATCTCCTGACCTATACTATCCATTTATCCTGCTAGGCCTTAGAGCACAGGAGACAAAGAGGACCTCAACCTCTACCCCCTACTACCCATCTCTACTGTACCTTATCCACAGCCTACCTTTCCTCTACGCTACCCCTACTACCCATCTCTACTGTACCTTATCCACAGCCTACCTTTCCTCTACGCTACCCCTACTACCCATCTCTACTGTACCTTATCCACAGCCTACCTTTCCTCTACGCTACCCCTACTACCCATCTCTACTGTACCTTATCCACAGCCTACCTTTCCTCTACGCTACCCCTACTACCCATCTCTACTGTACCTTATCCACAGCCTACCTTTCCTCTACGCTACCCCTACTACCCATCTCTACTGTACCTTATCCACAGCCTACAGGGGGGGTTAAAATAGAGGGGGGAATGGGGAAATAGAACAACACAATCCAAAGGTGATGAAAGACCCTTTTTCTATTGGAAAAGTGTGGGTGGCGTGACGGGAATGTGGCTTTACCACATGAAGCAGTGTTTACTGATGTAGTTTTAAAGGTGAATAGCTAGCAGAAGTGGAATTTCGTATGTATGTAAAGTATGGATGACATTTCGCATTAAGATGTTTAACTTTTTAGTTTAGTTTATTTCTCTTCATGGTTGTTTGTGTTCTGTATTGGAGGTCATCAAGTTGACACGACTACTGAGAGGTGCAGACATGGTTTTTAGGGCGTGTATATTTTAATATCATCGGACTATGAATTAAATTAATTGACTGTGAGATGAGAGCGATTTTTTATCTAGTGATTTGTATAAGTGCTGAACCACATTTCTGCAAATATGTTGCTGTGAATTTACGGTGTGTCACAAGGTGTGTCAAAGCATGTTTTATTTGTTTTCTTTTCTTCCTGAAACGTCATGGTTCTTCATGTCTCATGGTTATAGCATGATGGTGGAAAAACTGGGGACATTGAAGCAGGATAGAAGTTACTCTTAAGCACAGACCTAGGATCAGCTAACCACACACTAACCCTGACCTAAACCATTAGGGGCAGAAAAGCAAAACTGACCTCAGATCAGCATCTTGGGGCAACATCTTGGGGCAACTGTTGTATATGAAATGCCATCATATTGAGGACTTACATAAGTGAATCTTGATTTGAGTGATGTTTTGGACAGAAATGCTGTTTTTCACAGTGATGACAGTGGACTTCAGAATCGGTTGCACTTTATTTTACGGTACAGAAGTGTCCAGGTTTTGACTTGGTAACATGCTAACTATACAATAACAAACACCACTACCATTTGGTACCAGACAGATGCAAATTGGGTTGAATTCTTTGAATTAAGTACCAGAGAGTGTAGGATGGTGAAATCCCCATCGACTGAGGATGAGGGGTCACCATTATGTAGATGTGTAGAAATTATGTTGAATAATATTAAACTACATTTATCGATCTGACTCCATTATTATGTGAATAAATGCAACAGGCCCTGTGCGTCTCTGGAGGATCTAGCAAGATAGTGAATCATTGCATCACTGACTCAGTAATGACTATAATGAACATGAGTCTATCTTGCATCGTTATGCAATTATTAAGAGGCTAGATACAATAGCTAATCCTGGCCACCAATATTCTAGTATTCATTTACTGAGGCAAGCATATCAGGGATGTCAAGTTGGTACCCAAGCATATGCTATGCATATAGTGTAATTAACAACTATCAATAGACCTACTAAATTATAAGCATATAGTCAATCAAATAATTACTCTGTAAAACGAGGAATGCATTTACTCAATTCAACTAATAGGATTTATTAGTCACAAAATTCCAGTGTACATGAAATACGATACGTAAATAAATCACAAAGTAAATGACTATCACCGATAGGCTAAGATTTAACCTGGTTACACGTCTTCAGTTCAGAATCATATCTAAAAGAAAAAAAACGATGTGTGTCTGATACACACAGTAGCTTGGTAGCAAGTTCTCAAAATATGAGCGAATTCACTGCCCTTTTAACCACATTCAGGCAGGAACGCACCCCCAACCTGAATTAACATTGCTTAGCACTTTCTTAGTAAAAACAAAAGGCAGGAATCACACACCCAGATTTTAATCTAATCAACTCAATTTGAATGTTCTGACCGGACAACAGGAATGTGCCTGATAACAATACAATTTCAATCCAATCACTTTAAAAATACATCAACAAGAAAACATAAAATGCAATAAGACATATCAAAGTGTGCAGCTCTTTGTAAGCTTTTGAAGCAAACCAAACACAGTAATATACATTTTGTCAAATCAATTCTGTGACCCCAGGGTTCTGTGGGAAAGTCTCATCCTCGAGATTACCACAGATAAGGTGTGTTTGATCCCTGTGATAGCCCACAAATGGTCTGCCATCCAAACAATGTCATAAATCGTGATTGAGTCATCATGCCAGTCGCGAGTATCACGTTCTCTCATTCTTCCACTACAACAGTAGCCGTTGTTACCACAATATTCCTAGTAAATACCTGTGGAAACTGGACTGTAAAATAAAGTGTTATCCAAGATCTTCCCCTAGTTCCATAGACACAGTGAATTGAGTTCAGTTGCACTCAAGAGATCAACAGCAAAACAAAGGCTTTATGTTTTCAGCCTTACGTTAACTCTAATATCTGTTCTCATTCTTTCCCCAAAAAAATGTATTCTGTTTAACATTAGCTGATTTCTGTACTGGTATAGATGGGTTAGCTGACAACATCACGAAAACAATGCACACGCTTCAATGGGGCAGAAGTCCATGAGTTGTGATTTTGGATGGCCAGATGGCTAGCAACAATGACGAGGAACTGCCATGTGGTGAATCGTAGGTGGCTCATTTCAGCTAGTTTCTTCTTGTTCTTGATACCATGTATTGTTTTGAGGTGTTTTGACTGATTTCATGTCAATGCTAATATGGCTCAAATTAGCTAGCTAGCTAACCAAAAACTGTAATGACGTATTTGAGAGACAACAAGTGCTCATTGTGCAAATTTACTTCTGTTTTCAATGATCATTGGAGACAGGTTGTCAACATTCTAAGCCAACCCCATCTGTTTTGCCCCATAGTTGCAGTTTTGTTGCTAAACAACCAACCCGTCTATTAGATTGATGATAGAAGCAATTATGATATTTTGAACACAACAGCAGTAGAAAATATGTTTAAATCTTGTTTTCAGTCAACATGTTCTAATGGGAAGACCTTGTTATTTTTTTCAACAGCTTCAATAAAGTGCAGTACATGCCTGAAATGTTTACTTACTTATTTGTCGATTTTCCTTTATGCAAGCCTTTTTAATGTTTTACCACAGAAACCCCACAGGCCTGTTGTTAAAAAGTATTTTTTAAATTAGTATTTTCCTTTACAAGTTCAGATAATTTACAGTAGGGTTGGGATTTGCCAAGGACCTCACTATACGATATTATCACAATACTTAGTTGCTGATATGATATGTATTGCGATTCTCATGATTCTATATGTATTGCGATTTGATACTGTGATTTTATTGCAATTCGATGTTCCAAACATATTGCTACTCTGCTGAATGTCTGCTGCAGAGGGACAAACGAGACCATGAGAAAATGAGTTTTGATCAGTCATGGAAATTCAAGTGTTGAAAGCATGTTTTGCTGACTATTTAAAAAGAAAATGGAGATAAAGCTAAAGCTAAAGGATGAAAAATACCGGAGTTTTGGTGCAGGTACAGCCGACTAGCGCTAGCTAACGCTACCTATACATTTTTTTCCCCTTCTTTTTTTTTGTTGCAGATCGATATTTAGAGTCAAAGTATCAATATAGAACTGTCCGAAATAATATTGCAATATGTAACTATCGATTTTTCCCCCCATCACTAATGTACAGTTAGAGTTATTTTTCACCCACTACCCATACCCAAAGGCCCTCTATCTCATGTTGAAGCACCTGACATCTCAGTCTTTCCCATCAGAGATTTGGAGTTGGATTAGACACACCCTTCAGAAGCTGTCCACCAACATAACTCGCCAGTCCCTGAAATGGAACCCCACGGGATAAGAAAGAGCAACCCAGACACACTTGGAGGAGAGACATCCAGACAGATATGACTGGGAGCGGCATCAACTCGTGTAACTTTGAAAAACTTGCCCCTAACTGAGTAAGTTGGAGGACATTCGTCATCGGCCTATGCTTCTTATAGGAGCCAAGGATGTAAGTTAAGGAAGTCTACCATGAGTTGAACTATTAATCTAATACTTTAGTTTCATAGTTTTACATGAAATAAACATACTTCCCTCTGTGCCTCATGGTAGTTTCATAGCACCACTGAGTTTACCAACAGTACTTATCCCAGTGCCAATAGTTTCATAGCAGCATATGGGGTAAACCACTCTCCCAATGAGTATTTCCCATTAGATATGCACCAGTAGGCCCCAGGTAAGATGGCTGCCGGCTGCAGGTACTATGTGTGGTTAATGATCTCAGTAAGCCACAGACGGGAGAGGATTAGCTGTAAGCCTCAACTTCCCTAACGCTCCGCTGGATCAGGCCTACTGTGGGGATTAGCTGAATGCCTCTATCCCTCTCCCATCTACAACTGTAATAGGATCAGCCTCTGACTCCTATAGTTTAATTCAATGTATGAAGGATTACTGGTGTTTTTTAAATATTTTTTAATCTTATCTTTAACTCTGCATTGTCGGAAAAGGACCCGTAAGTAAACATTTCACTGTTAGTCTACACCTGTTGTCTACGAAGCACGTGACAAATGTAAGTTTGATTTGATTTGTTCACTTCTCTTCCCACGGCTGGACTGCTGTTGAATGGTGATGAGGCGGTGCTGCATTCATCTCAGGAGCACCACTGGTTGGTTTATGATCACCTTATTGGTATTTTCTCAGACAGTCTTTGGTCTTAGAGTTTTCTTATTATTGTATCCCTAGTGCATCTCCAGAGTACGTTTAGCGCTTGGCATTTTATGAACTGGAACATTTATTGTGATTGATAGCAGAAATATGTCTTACTATCCCTCCAGCCTTATCCCCAAGATACTGATCTCGGTAACAAAGCCAATTTACTTGAACAAATATGGAATATAATCTTCATGGTGTATTTGAGTGTAACTACATAGCGACTCTACTGACATGTCTTTGGAAACAGAATTTGAAAAGCTTCCTTTCATTACAATTCAGACGGTGTCTAATTATTCTGCCTGATTTGTAGTTTCAGTGTATGCTACAGCTGAGTGATTACATTTCCCCTGGTCTCCGTTTTGTCCTACTCCATCAACTCAGATGATTTCCTATTAATGTGCAAATGGACCTGTGAGCATCGACCAGACTGGGGGAAGGTCATGGAACATGGCCAAAAACAGCCCTGGGTTAATGACTGTGTATCTGGGATGATAGTGAAAGGGTTATCTACAACTGTATAATGAGCTTGTGTGTCTATGTGCACGCACGCGTGTGTGTGTGTGTCCATGTGTGTGTGTCTGTGTGCATATATGCGTAAGTGCGTGTGTGTGTGTGTGTTGATTGTGTGTCTGTGTGTGGGTGTATTGATTGTAATCAGACATGACTGTTGTCTCGGTGTGATGAGTATCAGGGTTTTCCCTGTGTGAGAGGGTTGGGTGGCTGGCTTGGGTGTGACACAGACAGACAGACAGACAGACAGACAGGCAGGCAGGCAGGCAGGCAGGCAGGCAGGCAGGCAGGCAGGCAGACAGGTGCTGGAACCTACAGGTCCACTCAACCAACCAGGTGTGACTTTCTAATTTTCTATTTCTCTGAGGGCAGTCCAGGGGTGCATTCAGTACGACAGACTGGTGTTCAACGTTTAATTCAATTTTACTGTACTGAAAGACCAGTTGAAAAAACGGGGTGATTATGATGGCCCATAGGGAGATTGTATGGTGTATGCTGCACAAGTTTTGAGATTTCAAATGTTCACACCCATAATGATCAGGCCACACCCCGCCAAATCCACCAAACAGGAGCAAATGTATTTTAAAGGCTGTTGAAGAATGGTGCGGAACGTTTTGAGGAAACTTGTCATTCAGTACAAACCGTAACGCAACGTAGCAAACGTTGATTCGATCTGATCACACCACAGTCTCACTGTCAATACTCTCTCTTCCTCTCTTCCTCCAGAACTGAACTCCTGAATGTTCTTACCCTCTCTCATCGCATCCAGCTGATCTAAGGCATGATGTGTCAGACTAAATCATTCATCATATTACAGCCTAAAGGGATTGAGTAAATATCACTTTAATTACTTAAATTGAAGTCATGATTCTGAAAGAGGATAATTTCTATCTCTGTCTTTTCGAACTTCCATCAATGAGCTAGCACAACCAGATGAACTAGTACTTAAACTTGGGGTTAGTTATTGAAATGACTATTGATTTGCTTTAAAGGGATACTGCGAGATTCTTGTTCTACTTACCAGATGAACTCGTGGATACCATTTTTATGTATCTGCGTGCATTATGAAGGAAGTTAGCGGTAGTTCCGTGAGCCAATGCAAACTAGGGTTAGTGGAATGACTGTAAGTCTAGGTAATGTATCATTGCCTCCCTTTAACATTAGAATGGCTGGGCCTCGAGGGACCGCCCCTTCAAGCTAATGAGCAGTCATTCTGACTGCAACATTCTAAGAGTGTAATTAATACATTTAATATATGCTATCATCTAAAATAATCATTTGGTTGTGTTTATGAAGCCCTTGGGTAACATTAGAATACGATTATATATATATTTTTAATAACACAATAGCATTTTCATTAATTTATGTTACTGTAGGCTATATGTAAAAACTAATTTGTGTGCCTTTGTTACAACTATGAAACAGAACGTATCTGTTGGAACACTGTAACATCTTCTTTTTATAATGACGAATAAATACCCCAGACGCACGGTCAAATGATGAAAACATCAGTAGCCTAAACATCATTATAAGCGCCAAGTGGCCTTAATAAATAGTGAAACTCAGCACAAATGCAATAATGGCATTATAACGAATATAAGTGTCGATATGACAGCAGTCAAAATTAGTCAATTATTGTCAGCTCGTGTTTGTGTGAGTCTTCACAGAATGGCATCAGTTGGATTTCATTTAGGTGTTGTCCCTTGTCCTAACAGTTGACACAATGTTTGTAACTTTCACTTGCTCGACGCACTTTAACATACCTTTATTTGGTTGTGGTGCTTAATAGTCTCTGGTTCTCTCTTTATTGTGTCACAATCATCTTGTCATTCTTCAGTACCATTTTGGAGTACAACGGCTGTGTATGTGCCTTATTTTGCGCAGAGGAAGGGAGCTGCCTTCTTGCTTTGTTCATGATGCCAACTAGGCTTGTGTTATTTGCAAGCAACTTGTTCTCCAATGACAGTGAAGTGAAGAAGTTGTCCATGGTGACATTCTTCCCCTTACCAAGGTAAAGTTCCACAAGCCTCATCACCACATTCTCCGACACTCGCTCACCTGCTGCTAGATGTGGATATTTTCCCAGATATTGAAAGCCGTTCAGCATGTGCAATTACACACGCTCTCACTGTGTAGCCTACTCCAAGTAGGCCAGAGTAGACTGATAAGACTGCTTTGATTCAGTGGACTCATATAGGGTACATACCATTTAAAGATTATAATTAGAATGGTTCAATACAATAGAATGGCCCGCCCTCTTCTTCATTCCCAACTGGTGATTACATAATTAGGCATTGTTCGCTTTCCCTCACTCATCAACTCACCCATTCTACCCCTTTCTCCCTATCATACTTTATTTAATTTATTTAATCTGTTATATGCGTGAAATTAGTTTCGGTATAGTTGAGGTTCAGTTTCGAGGCAATTATCAAGTTGATCATTAGCTGGGCACCGCACTCTTAGAATAAAGGGTTCAAAAAGGGTTCAACGGCTGTTCCATAGGATAACCCTTTTTGGTTACAGGTAGAACCATTTTGGGTTCCATGTAAAACCCTCTGTGGAAAGGGTTCTACAGAGAACCCAAAACGGTTCTACTTGGAACCAAAGGGGTTCTACCTGGAACCAACAAGGGTTCTTCAAAGGGTTCTCCTATGGGGACAGCTGAAGAACCCTTTTAGGTACTAGATAGCACCTTTAGAGTGTACTGTTGGGAGAAGGAGGGACAACGGGGGAAATCCATTCAATAAATGACAAGCCCTCCTAAAACTGGTTATAACTCCAGTTCTGTTTGTGATATTATGATTCTAACAACGGCAGTGTGTTATATAGACTTATTTAGGAGAAGTCAAGGACGGAGGGGGACATGACTTTAAAAATGCCATTGCAATAAAATAAATACATTCATGAGCAGTCAAAATGACTGCTTTAGCGGTTCTAGTGTTAAGACCGTGACCAGTGAGGCGTCGTAGAATGAGACAGGCCATCCCTCAGATACAACACATCACCACTAACGACCACTGCATATGTTCTACTCTCATTGTATTGCTAATTTCATTTTGGGATGTTAGATCCGTCCTTTGAGAAATAACCCAAAACTTTTAATTCCCATTTTTGTCTGTCAGCCCTGGCAACAATAACATTTTAGTCATTTAGCAGGTGCTCTTATCCAGAGCGACTTACAGTTAGTGAGTGCATACATTTTTATTTTTTTTCATACTGGCCCCCCGTGGGAATCGAACCCACAACCCTGGCATTGCAAGCGCCATGCTCTACTAACTGAGCTACACGGGACTTGAGACATCCTCCTAAATTAGTCATTGAATTAAAAGGGGTCTCTATGTCACCTAATCATATTCTTGTTAGAATACCAGCTTGTCAGTGTGCTACTGACATGACAATTTAAGGATGAGAGCCAAGAAGAGAAATAATCCTACTAATAATCCCTTAAAATGTCTGGAAACGCCTAACGTTGATTAGCAATCTGAATTTGACCATGAAGGAAGAAAGACAAGGCCTGTATTCCCTGCAGCTCAAATCAAGGTGAAGGGAGTGGTGGTGGTGGTGGGGAGGTTAAATGTCAAGGTCATGAATTGTAATCCTGAGAGCTGTTGCACACCTGCACAGGGAACATGACATGAATAGTTTGTGTGTGCGTGTGTGTGTGTGTGCGTGCGTGCGCATGTGTGTGTGTGTGTGTGTGCACGTGTGTGTGTGCGTGTGCGTGTGCGTGTGCGTGTGTGTGCGCGTGCAAGAGAGAGAGACAAATCCATTTGGAAAAATGTGTACCCAGCGCCATGACTTCTCAGATCCCAGTCTTCACAGAGGGAAGTCACACTCTGCTCCACTGAACAGGCAGAAAACAAAGCATATCCAAACTAAGACACAACACACACATTGCGCGGTGAATGTGAGAACAACATGTGGTGCATATGAAGCATCTCAGTTCGATCGGCAGAATGGTTTGGCTGCTTGGTGCCCTCCTCTTAACCTTGTCGACTGTGTGAATGGCTAGCCCAGGCTGTCAATCAGACCTGTTCTCCATCCATGAAGTCACAGAACATCAGTACGCGCCTGGAGTGAGCCTGTACAGCTGGGCTTCCCTTGTTATGCCTCACAGCGGTTCAATGTAATGTCGCGTTGTTACATTATGTTAAATGTCCTGCTGTCAGGTGTTCCTTCTGGTCCCTGCTAGCTTTGTCGGCGTAAATATGTATTTATTAAATTTCACCCACCACTTTTCCACATCTTCCCCCTGTGCATGCAGAGAATGTTGTCAACCTTCAGAGGTTGGCACATAGAGAACTCCATAATGCAACCTAGTCATTGGCCTGGCCTATCCAGACCTTCTGTCTGTATGTCTGTCTGTCTGTCTGGGTGCCAGCTGAGTTGGTTAGTTGTAAGTGTTACACATTCTATGCTGTTGTGGTAGACTGCTGTTAGATCATTCTAGTGAAGCCAATGGAACCAAGCTCTAGCCAATGGAACCAAACTCCTGCCAATGGAACCACGCTCTAGCCAAAGGAACCAAACTCCAGTGAATGGAACCAAACTCTATCCAATAGAACCAAGTTTTTAGGCAATGGAACCAAGCTCTTTTCAATAGAACCAATGTCTATCCAATGGAACCAAGTTTTTAGGTAATGGAACCAAGCTCGTGCACCCAGGGGGGGCCCCAGGACTGAGTTTGGGAAACCCTGCTCTGGTCAATGGAACAAAGCTTTTAGGCAATGTAACTATACTTTGGTTAATTAAACCAAGGTTTAGGCAATAGGACCAAGCTGTAGCCAAATAAACGAAGCTTTAGGCAATATAATCACAAAGCTGAAGCCAATGAAACTGAGCTTCAGGCAATGCAGTCAAACAGATCATCTTAAATCAAACACATGATGTGAGCCAAAGGTTTTTACTCTGTTGTGTCATTAGACAATGATCTACAATAAGTGCGCAGAGAATGCTGAGAGGCCGACAGACGGTGTTCTAATGTAGAAGACTGATGAAGCAGCTCGGCAGAAGACAGACAGTGTTCTAATGTAGAAGACTGATGAAGCAGCTCGGCAGAAGACAGATGGTGTTCTAATGTAGAAGACTGATGAAGCAGCTCGGCAGAAGACAGACGGTGTTCTAATGTAGAAGACTGATGAAGCAGCTCGGCAGAAGACAGACGGTGTTCTAATGTAGAAGACTGATGAAGCAGCTCAGCAGAAGACAGACGGTGTTCTAATGTAGAAGACTGATGAAGCAGCTCGGGCAGAAGACAGACGGTGTTCTAATGTAGAAGACTGATGAAGCAGCTCGGCAGAAGACAGAATGAAACATTCTGTAATACACTCCTAGAAACATTGTGAGAATAGAACATAGAACAGATGCATTGTTCCTTTTGTCCAGTTTTCACACTGTGGGATCACCTAGTGATTGCCTTGTGCCACCGTACCTGTTCAAACAGGTTTCAGAGTGGCTGAAAGTTGAGCAAAGTCTCAGTGTGTGCTTGACATCTCAGAAGTGCAGGGGTGCTTTACTCTCTGTACGTTACCACCCCCCCCCTTCCCAAGCTCATGGAAAGGGACGATTGTGGAGTGTGTTTGAGAGTGGAGTTCACGTTTCATAATGAACATGGAATACACAGTATGATCTGTATTCTATAGAGTGAGACTCTATTTTCTTTGTGCAGATAATTAGTTGTGTTACTGAGAGAGGAACATATGTCTGGGAGTGTGCTTGTACCATTAACAGATGACACTGCGGCACTCCCACACCTACCTTTCCCTGTTATCGCAGAGGTTTTACATCTCATTAGTATAGACAGTTATAATGGAACGTGCAAATGCATTCTAAGTAATTGTGGGACGCCTGACGACTTCCGCTCAGAAAAGTTGTTCTTGTTGTTAGACTAGCCTGCTATGCTTTCCACCAAGCAAGCAACATTTCTCAGACCAACTTTGGTTCATGCTGTTGTGTTGTTGGTTGTGGATTGAGATCTCTTCGTATATGATGCATTAATCCTATAGGCCTACAGATCCTATACAACCCACACCGCATGGGAAATTCCCCTCTGTAATGTACAGTATTCTCTTACGTCTCACGTTTAACACTACTAAACCTTACTTCATCCCCTAATTGGGATGTGGTTTGAAAAAATAATATCTTCTTAATACCTTGTTAGTCCAGTAGTTACATTTGAGGAATAGCTTCATCCCCAATTAGTCCTGCAGTTTAAACTGAAACAGTCTTAACACATTCTAAGTCTCATGGTGTTAAACAGAGGAGTCTACTGTAACTTTATAGTAAGAGTAATAGGATATAACTCTTTAGAAGACTCCTGACGACATCGAGCCATTTATAACATATAATGGCAGAGCTGTTTCACTCAGGGCTTTGATTAATATCATGTCATTATTCTCCTTGCCTTTCATTCTCTTTGTGTCAGAGAACAGATTTGAATGTTTGTTTATTTTATTTTATTTTTATTTCACATTTATTTAACCAGGTAAGCCAGTTGAGAACAAGTTCTCATTTACAACTGCGACCTGGCCAAGATAAAGCAAAGCAGTGCGATAAAATCAACAACACAGAGTTACATATGGGGTAAAACAAAACATAAAGTCAAAACTACAACAGAAAATCTATATACAGTGTGTTCAAATGTAGTAAGTTATGGAGGTAAGGCAATAAATAGGCCATAGTGCAAAATAATTACAATTAGTATTAACACTGGAATGATAGATGTGCAAGAGATGATGTGCAAATAGAGATACTGGGGTGCAAATGAGCAAAATAAATAACAATATGGGGATGAGGTAGTTGGGTGGGCTAATTACAGATGGGCTGTGTACAGGTGCAGTGATCGGTAAGGTGCTCTGACAACTGATGCTTAAAGTTAGTGAGGGAGATAAGAGTCTCCAGCTTCAGAGATTTTTGCAATTCGTTCCAGTCATTGGCAGCAGAGAACTGGAAGGAATGGCGGCCAAAGGAGGTGTTGGCTTTGGGGATGACCAGTGAGATATACCTGCTGGAGCGCAGACTATGGGTGGGTGTTGCTATGGTGACCAATGAGCTAAGATAAGGCAGGGATTTGCCTAGCAGTGATTTATAGATGGCCTGGAGCCAGTGGGTTTGGCGACGAATATGTAGTGAGGACCAGCCAACAAGAGCATACAGGTCACAGTGGTGGGTAGTATATGGGGTTTTGGTGACAAAACGGATGGCACTGTGATAGACTACATCCAATTTGCTGAGTAGAGTGTTGGAGGCTATTTTGTAAATGACATCGCCGAAGTCAAGGATCGGTAGGATAGTCAGTTTTCCGAGGGCATGTTTGGCAGCATGAGTGAAGGAGGCTTTGTTGCAAAATAGGAAGCCGATTCTAGATTTAACTTTGGATTGGAGATGCTTAATGTGAGTCTGGAAGGAGAGTTTACAGTCTAACCAGACACCTAGGTATTTGTAGTTGTCCACATCTAGGTCAGACCCGTCAAGAGTAGTGATTCTAGTCGGGTGGGCGGGTGCCAGCAGCGTTCGATTGAACAGCATGCATTTAGTTTTACTAGTGTTTAAGAGCAGTTGGAGGCTACTGAAGGAGTGTTGTATGGCATTGAAGCTCGTTTGGAGGTTTGTTAACACAGTGTCCAATGAAGGGCCAGATGTATACAAAATGGTGTCGTCTGCGTAGAGGTGGATCTGAGAGTCACCAGCAGCAAGAGCGACATCATTGATATACACAGAGAAAAGAGTCGGCCCAATAATTGAACCCTGTGTCACCCCCATAGAGACTGCCATAGATCCAGACAACAGGCTCTCCGATTTGACACATTTAACTCTTTCTGAGAAGTAGTTGGTGAACCAGGCGAGGCAGTCATTTGAGAAAGGCTATTTAGTCTGCCAATAAGAATGCGGTGGTTGACAGAGTCGAAAGCCTTGGCCAGGTAGATGAATACGGATGCACAGTACTGTCTATTATCGATCGTGGTTATAATATCGTTTAGCACCTTGAGCGTGGTTGAGGTGCACCCATGACCAGCTCGGAAACCGGATTGCATAGCGGAGAAGGTACGGTGGGATTCAAAATGGTCGGTGATCTGTTTGTTAACTTGGCTTTCAAAAACGTTCGAAAGGCAGGGCAGGATGGATATAGGTCTGTAACAGTTTGGATCTAGAGTGTCACACCCTTTGAAGAGGGGGATGACCGCGGCAGCTTTCCAATCTCTGGGGATCTCAGACGTTACGAAAGAGA
This sequence comes from Coregonus clupeaformis, assembly GCF_020615455.1. Lineage (NCBI taxonomy): Eukaryota > Metazoa > Chordata > Actinopteri > Salmoniformes > Salmonidae > Coregonus > Coregonus clupeaformis. The sequence continues at coordinate 90,996 of NW_025534986.1, forward strand.
GGTTGAACAGGCTAGTAATAGAGGTTGCGACAATTTCGGCGGCTAGTTTTAGAAAGAAAGGGTCCAGATTGTCTAGCCCAGATGATTTGTAGGGGTCCAGATTTTGCAGCTCTTTCAGAACATCAGCTGTCTGAATTTGTGTGAAGGAGAAGCGGGGGGTGCATGGGCAAGTTGCAGCGGAGGGTGCAGAGCTGATGGCCAGGGTAGTGGTAGCCAGGTGGAAGGCATGGCCAGCCGTAGCAAAATGCTTGTTGAAATTCTCGATTATTGTAGATTTATCGATGGTGATCGTGTTTCCTAGCCTCAGTGCAGTGGGCAGTTGGGAGGAGGTGCTCTTATTTTCCATGGATTTTACAGTGTCCCAAAACTTTTTGGAGTTAGTGCTACAGGATACAAATTTCTGTTTGAAAAAGCTAGCCTTTGCTTTCCTAACTGCTTGTGTATAATGGTTCATGACTTCCCTGATAAGTTGCATATCGCGGGGGCTATTCGATGCTAATGCAGTACGCCGCAGGATGTTTTTGTGCTGGTCAAGGGCAGTCAAGTCTGAGGAGAACCAGGGGCTATATCTGTTCTTAGTTCTGTATTTTTTTAATGGGGCATGTTTATTTAAGATTGAGAGGAAATTACAACCAGGCATCATCTACTGACGGAATGCGATCGATATCCATCCAGGATACCTGGGCCAGGTCAATTAGGAAGGCCTGCTCGCTAAAGTGTTTTAGGGAGCGTTTGACAGTGATGAGGGGTGGTCGTTTGACCGCGGACCCGTTACGGACGCAGGCAATAAGGCAGTGATCGCTGAGATCCTGGTTGAAGACAGCGGAGGTGTATTTAGAGGGTAAGTTAGTCAGGATGATATCTATGAGGGTGCCCATGTTTACGGATTTAGGGTTGTACCTGGTAGGTTCGTTGATAATTTATATGAGATTGAGGGCATCTAGTTTGGATTGTAGGATGGCCGGGGTGTTAAGCATATCCCAATTTAGGTCACCAAGCAGTACGAACTCTGAGGATAAATGGGGGGCAATCAATTCCCATATGGTGTCCAGGGCACAGCTGGGGGCTGAAGGGGGTCTGTAGCAAGCGGCAACAGTGAGAGACTTATTTCTGGAAAGGTGGATTTTTAGAAGTAGAAGCTCAAACTGTTTGGGCACAGACCTGGATAGTATGATAGAGCTCTGCAGGCTATCTCTACATTAGATTGCAACTCCACCCCCTTTGGCAGTTCTATCTAGACGGAAAATGTTGTAGTTGGGGATGGACATTTCAGAATTTTTGGTGGCCTTCCTAATCCAGGATTCAGACACTGCTAGAACATCAGGGTTGGCGGAGTGTGCTAACGCAGTGAATAACTCAAACTTAGGAAGGAGGCTTCTGATGTTAAGGTGCAGAAAACCAAGGCTTTTACGGTTACAGAAGTCAACAAATGATAGCTCCTGGGGAGTAGGAGTGATACTGGGGGCTGCAGGGCCTGGGTTAGCCTCTACATCACCAGAGGAACAGAGGAGGACTTGAATAAGGATACGGCTAAAGGCTTTAAGAACTGGTCTTCTAGTGTGTTGGGTACAGAGAATAAAGGGGGCAGATTTCCGGGCGTTGTAGAATAGATTCAGGGCATTATGTACAGACAAGGATATGGAAGGATATGAGTACAGTGGAGGTAAACCTAAGCGTTGGGTAACAATGAAAGAGATAGCATCACTGGAGGCACAGATTGAGCCGGTCTCGGCGTGTATGGGGGGTGGAACAAAGGAACTATTTGAAGCCGTTTGAGAGGGACTTGGGGTTCTACAGTGAAATTGTATAAGAACTAACTGGAACAGCAATAGGCTAGGCATATTGACATGGGAAAGAGGCATAAAGCAATCACAGGTGTTATTAGAGAGAGCTAAGACAACTGGTAATGGCGATAAAGTTTGGGCTGAGGCTAAACAGATAAACAGGACAGGGTACCGTGTTAAGGAACAGTCCAGCAGGCATCAGCTGTGCAGCTGAGTGATCATAAGGTCCAGTGAACAGCAATGTGAGTCCGAGAGCAGTTCGAATTGGTACTACAGCACAGCGATCAGGAAGCACGGCTGTCGTTTACATGTGCTAGCGGGCCGGGGCTAGCACACGCAAATTGTTCTCTTCCCAATTTTATCCATGTCTTTATCTCAAAGTTAGTCTAATTTGAGCGTGGTTCATTCTACCTAGTACATGTTTTTTTGTGGGGTGTGCTGTGGATTTAAATCGTTTGATTGCAGAAATGTTCATTCTCTGCTCGACACGCCCATTCACTCTCTCTCTCTCTTTCTGTGTGGGTGTTTATCAATGCAAGGGTTTGAATTGTGTCTGTGTGATTTGTGTCTGGGATTTACACAGCTTCCTGGGGAGAGGAGGTGAGGGATAACTATTCTCCAAATCATCTCTGCACTTTAGCCTCCTCAATTAGTGGGTGGAAGGCCTCTCACTGATTACACTTTGATTACACAGTATGAAAATGTATGCACTCACTAACTGTAAGTCGCTCTGGATAAGAGCATCTGCTAAATGACTAAAATGTAAAAATATCATACTGTCCTCCTCCCTATGCAAGAAGGAGAGTGATCCTGCCGTCGTCTCTCAAGGTGTGGGACGCTGGGAAACTTTGGAGATGCAAGCTAATTGACAGTCATTTGCTATTTGGCGACGAGGCAAAGGCGGGGGAGGAGAGTTTGGGGAGATGAGAGGCAATCTCTGCTCTGCATACCTCAGAAGTGGAATAATTTAGAATAAAGTTTTCCACGCTACAAGTTAAACAACCAAACAAACTTTTGAGGTTCAGTGAATCAACCAGGCTTCTTTGAAAGTCTTTCTCAGATTGTATTTTCCCTTGAATATTGGAGGTAAATATAACTAGGCGATGAACTTGATGTATTACATGTTTGTGAGTTATTTGATAGACCTTTATAGACATAGGAAGGACAATGTACACAGACTGCTGATATTGACACCTGATTTTTGACCCATGTGGAGCAACACAGAGGAGCAACAGGAGGCTCTAACATACACACATATAGGAAAAGGTTAGCAGCAGGTGACCTCATCCTGCTCCACAATTGCCCCTTCCAGTTTTGGCCAGTCCATTCTGTCTGAATCAGAAATCTCAGTTCTGAGCAAACCAAGGCATCAATAGAACCAGGCCTAGTCCCCTGTAGCTCAGTTGGTAGAGCATGGCGCTTGCAACGCCAGGGTTGTGGGTTCATTTCCCATGGGGGGCCAGTATGAAAATGTATGCACTCACTAACTGTAAGTTGCTCTGGATAAGAGCGTCTGCTAAATGACTAAAATGTAAATCACACGCTCACATTGTATACACACATAAGATACATCGTAGCCGACCGGGAGACCCATGGGGCGGCGCACAATTGGCCCAGCGTCGTCTAGGGTAGGGCAGGGGATGTAGCTCAGTTGGTAGAGCATGGCGTTTGCAACGCCAGGGTTGTGGGTTCGATTCCCACGGGGGGTATGAAAAATAATAATCATGTATGCACTAACTGTAAGTCGCTCTGGATAAGAGTGTCTGCTAAATGACTAAAATGTAAACATTTTTAGTTTTTTCACTTACTTGATTTTACCTGGTACGTAAGTTTCCCTCCATTTAGTATGATATATTACGTTATGCTAGGTTACGTTATGAATGGAATAGTGGCGGTACAATATTATACGAATGACAGTATAATAGGGCTTACCCGGTTGTAAAACATATGGTATTATAGGGCTTTCTCTGAGTCCAGGCTGCTTGATGCGTTGTAACAACAAAGGAGAATTACGAGAATTTCGTTGCTGGCCAGGAGAATGTTTGTAAAAGGTTAGGAGAATTTACGTAAAAGGTTGGGAGAACTAACACCAAAGGTTAGGAAAATGTATGTAGCAGGTTAGTAGGTGAACTAGGTTAAGGTTGGAAAAAGGGTTAGGGGAAGGGTTCGCTAAAATGATACAGTTGTCCCAGACATGACTCGACATGCAACTTTTGGATTGCTAGACATTCACCCACCCTCCCCGACCAACCACCCTACCTTCATTTCTGTCTTAAGTAACCTTACCATTATTGCATTTGTTAATGTAACATATCATATGTAATGTAGCTCAGTTGGTAGAGCATGGCGTTTGCAACGGCAGGGTTGTGGGTTCGATTCCCACGGGGGGTATGAAAAATATAAAAATACTGTAAGTCGCTCTGGATAAGAGCGTCTGCTAAATGATGTAAATGTAAATGTAATGGAAGTGCAAACATTTACGTAAAATAGCCAACGTCTGTCAGTCCAGTCTGGGTATAGTACATTGATTGAGGACACATTGACAGGCTGGGGACTATGACAGTGGAGCAGTGAGGGATGGAGAGAGTCATCTTTTGCCTCAGGAGGATTCATATTTCATTGGTTGTCACTAGTTACCACAGCCACAAAGTCAGAATTGGCTATGTTGTGAAAATGAATGTAAGGTTAGACATAAGGTTAGCAGTGTGGTTAAAGTTAAGGTTAGAGTTAGATTTAGAATACATATTTTTGAAATAGGCAGTTAATGACTTTGTGGCTATGGTAACTAGTGACGACCTATCTCATTGCACACATGCATACCCATTTGTACTGAGAGGTCAAGCTGTTGCTGGCTCCTATGGTAACAGGATATACATGTATCTCTACTGCAGGGAGAGTGCCTTTGTACAACTAGTAAACACCAGGTCACGACATTGTACTCTTAACAACATGCAGTCAATCCCAATTGTTGTATCATTTAATTAACCTGTCACATTGAGATTTACTACCATTTTTGGTAACACTTCACTTGACACCCAGTGTCATAACACGTTACGACACGATCATAACCATGTCATAATATGGTCATAACACTGTCATGACCCATATATTTAAACCTGTTGTGACATATATTGTGTTCTTTTATGGCTGGTTATGACACCTACATAAGACTGTCAAAGCCCATATTTATTCAAATTACTTTTTTCCCTGCCAAGAAGTTTGAAAGTTTGTTTCTTAAATCCTTTGTTGTTGTTGTAATGAATTCTTTACAGTCATTTTTTTTTTTGTATCATATTTTAAATAACTTGTAGAAAATACACTTTATGACACTGTCAAGAAGCATTATGACCATCATAATCATATAAGCCAGATAGGCCTATCACGTACATGCCCTTATATCAGTCATCAGTCAAAAAGAGGGTGTCTTGTCCTGCTCCTGAAATCTGCTCCTGCATTCATCCCAGTCATCAGCAAATGATGGAATTTCTCGTGGAAGAATGGTGTCGCATCCCTCCAACAGAGTTCCAGACACTTGTAGAATCCATGCCAAGGTGAATTGAAGCTGTTCTGGCGGCTCGTGGAGGCCGAACTCCCTATTAAAACACTTTATGTTGGTGTTTCCTTTATTTTGGCAGTTAACTGTAAATATTGAGCTATGCCTATCGTGAAGGCCTTGCTGGTTATCAGTGAGTCCACGTGCAGTGGATTCTCTCACTATCACCTTGCTTCACAAGGGACAGAGGGACTCTTCTGTTCTCAATATTGACTGACGCACACGCTCACACGCACACACACACACACACAAAACACATACACATACCATCCCTAACAGAGATCAATAATCAGTTTCTCAGCCTCTCCTACAGGTTTTTCTTCACATCCACCCACCCTCCCTCCCTCTCTCTCTATCTCTCGCTCTCTCTCTTCTCTCTCTCCCTTCTCTCTCTTTCTCCTCTTTTTCTCCTCCCTCTCTCTATCTCTCTCACTCTCTGTCTCTGTCTCTGTATGACACCATGCCCGCCGCCCCCACCCCAGAAACACACACTCGTTATTGGCCACATCAGTGTTGTAGAGGCTCAAAGCGTGGAGAGATCAGAGATCACGGTGTTGCTGTTACAGATGTAATGTGGCGAGATCAGAGATCACAGTGTTGATGCTGCAGATGTAATGTGGAGTGATCAGAGATCACGGTGTTGATGTTACAGAAGTAAGGTGGAGAGATCAGAGATCATGGTGTTGATGATGCAGATGCAATGTGGAGAGATCAGAGATCACAGTGTTGATGTTACAGATGTAATATGGAGAGATCAGAGATCATGGTGTTGATGATGCAGATGCAATGTGGAGAGATCAGAGATCATGGTGTTGATGATGCAGATGCAATGTGGAGAGATCAGAGATCACAGTGTTGATGTTACAGATGTAATATGGAGAGATCAGAGATCACCGTGTTGATGCTGCAGATGTAATGTGGAGAGATCAGAGATCACAGTGTTGATGTTACAGATGTAATGTGGAGAGATCAGAGATCACGGTGTTGATGCTGCAGATGTAATGTGGAGAGATCAGAGATCACAGTGTTGCGGGGGGATTGCAATATCACAGTCTTTGCCTGAGATGAAGTATGAGTGTTAATGTCATCTGTATGAAGAAACTATAGTACCCTGGAGACTGAGGGAGTGGAAATGCTGAAACAGCACTTTGAACATGGAGGTAGGTATGGAGATCAGTACATGGGTTTTCACTAGCTGGGCTCGAGGGTTGTGAATATAGAATGAGGCCATTTATGGTCCGCTGGGGAGTACACCGCAAAAGTGAAATCTAAGCAAGTCTAAATAATGTATCTTATATTGAGTGATAATTCACTTCAAATATATATATATATATATATATATACAGTGGGGAGAACAAGTATTTGATACACTGCCGATTTTGCAGGTTTTCCTACTTACAAAGCATGTAGAGGTCTGTAATTTTTATCATAGGTACACTTCAACTGTGAGAGACAGAATCTAAAAATCTCAAAAATCCAGAAAATCACATTGTATGATTTTTAAGTAATTAATTTGCATTTTATTGCATGACATAAGTATTTGATACATCAGAAAAGCAGAACTTAATATTTGGTACAGAAACCTTTGTTTGCAATTACAGAGATCATACGTTTCCTGTAGGTCTTGACCAGGTTTGCACACACTGCAGCAGGGATTTTGGCCCACTCCTCCATACAGACCTTCTCCAGATCCTTCAGGTTTCGGGGCTGTCGCTGGGCAATATGGACTTTCAGCTCCCTCCAAAGATTTTCTATTGGGTTCATGTCTGGAGACTGGCTAGGCCACTCCAGGACCTTGAGATGCTTCTTACGGAGCCACTCCTTAGTTGCCCTGGCTGTGTGTTTCGGGTCGTTGTCATGCTGGAAGACCCAGCCACGACCCATCTTCAATGCTCTTACTGAGTGAAGGAGGTTGTTGGCCAAGATCTCGCGATACATGGCCCCATCCATCCTCCCCTCAATACGGTGCAGTCGTCCTGTCCCCTTTGCAGAAAAGCATCCCCAAAGAATGATGTTTCCACCTCCATGCTTCACGGTTGGGATGGTGTTCTTGGGGTTGTACTCATTCTTCTTCTTCCTCCAAACACGGCGAGTGGAGTTTAGACCAAAAAGCTCTATTTTTGTCTCATCAGACCACATGACCTTCTCCCATTCCTCCTCTGGATCATCCAGATGGTCATTGGGAAACTTCAGACGGGCCTGGACATGCGCTGGCTTGAGCAGGGGGACCTTGCGTACGCTGCAGGATTTTAATCCATGACGCCGTAGTGTGTTACTAATGGTTTTCTTTGAGACTGTGGTCCCAGCTCTCTTCAGGTCATTGACCAGGTCCTGCCGTGTAGTTCTGGGCTGATCCCTCACCTTCCTCATGATCATTGTTGCCCCACGAGGTAAGATCTTGCATGGAGCCCCAGACCGAGGGTGATTGACCGTCATCTTGAACTTCTTCCATTTTCTAATAATTGTGCCAACAGTTGTTGCCTTCTCACCAAGCTGCTTGCCTATTGTCCTGTAGCCCATCCCAGCCTTGTGCAGGTCTACAATTTTATCCCTAATGTCCTTACACAGCTCTCTGGTCTTGGCCATTGTGGAGAGGTTGGAGTCTGTTTGATTGAGTGTGTGGACAGGTGTCTTTTATACAGGTAACGAGTTCAAACAGGTGCAGTTAATACAGGTAATGAGTGGAGAACAGGAGGGCTTCTTAAAGAAAAACGAACAGGTCTGTGAGAGCCGGAATTCTTACTGGTTGGTAGGTGATCAAATATTTATGTCATGCAATAAAATGCAAATTAATTACTTAAAAATCATACAATGTGATTTTCTGGATTTTTGAGATTTTTAGATTCTGTCTCTCACAGTTGAAGTGTACCTATGATAAAAATTACAGACCTCTACATGCTTTGTAAGTAGGAAAACCTGCAAAATCGGCAGTGTATCAAATACTTGTTCTCCCCACTGTGTATATATATATATATATATATATATATATTTATTTTCAGCTAAATTATCTAAAGTCATTGCTTATTTTAACCTTAAAAAAAGGCTTAATACAAGTAATGTATTTTATTCAAATAAAATATCTTCAAAAATATCTTCAAATAAAATAAATTACTTGTACTAAGCCTTTTATTAGGTTAAAATAAGCAACATTCTCTGCCAGTGATGTTAGATAATTTAGCTGAATAAAAAAAAAATATATATATATACATTTTAAGTGAATTATCACTCATTATAAGAAATGTGGGCTTGCCCTTAGATTTCACTTTTTGCAGTGTAGTTATTAAACTGAAGAAATCCCTCTATATGGTGTGACCACAGCGGGTTACTCCTGTTTAACATACCATTTCATAATTTCACAGACAGCTGCTCAATTTAACTACAACCTATTGTACATTCATAATCCTCCCAGATACAGTTTTGCTGCCCATAGCAATCAACCTAATTATTGAGAAATGTGAGCCGTCACGGTTGTGCTATTGAATTGATATAACGTCCAATGCATAAAACAGGACACAAGTACATTGACATATTGACATCAACCCTCTTAGATAGCGGTTTGGCTATCGTAGAATGATAAGGGACATCACGGATAGACGGTTCTACCAAAGATATTTATAACTACTCCAAGATAGTTCATCTGTGTCGTTTACAGTTGGAGAAAATGAAGCATAGTGGGCAGAAAATGAAGAGCAAAGGGAGGAAAGAGATCAGAGAAAAGTGTATAAATACAGTGGGGAAAAAAAGAATTTAATCAGCTACCAATTGTGCAAGTTCTCCCACTTAAAAAGATGAGAGAGGCCTGTAATTTTCATCATAGGTACACGTCAACTATGACAGACAAATAGAGAAAAAAAATCCAGAAAATCACATTGTAGGATTTGTAATGAATTTATTTGCAAATTATGGTGGAAAATAAGTATTTGGTGACCTACAAACAAGCAAGATTTCTGGCTCTCACAGACCTGTAACTTCTTCTTTAAGAGGCTCCTCTGTCCTCCACTCGTTACCTGTATTAATGGCACCTGTTTGAACTTGTTATCAGTATAAAAAACACATGTCCACAACCTCAAACAGTCACACTCCAAACTCCACTATGGCCAAGACCAAAGAGCTGTCAAAGGACACCAGAAACAAAATTGTAGACCTGCACCAGGCTGGGAAGACTGAATCTGCAATAGGTAAGCAGCTTGGTTTGAAGAAATCAACTGTGGGAGCAATTATTAGGAAATGTAAGACATACAAGACCACTGATAATCTCCCTCGATCTGGGGCTCCACGCAAGATCTCACCCTGTGGGGTCAAAATGATCACAAGAACGGTGAGCAAAAATCCCAGAACCACACGGGGGGGACCTAGTGAATGACCTGCAGAGAGCTGGGACCAAAGTAACAAAGCCTACCATCAGTAACACACTACGCCGCCAGGGACTCAAATCCTGCAGTGCAAGACGTGTCCCCCTGCTTAAGCCAGTACATGTCCAGGCCCGTCTGAAGTTTGCTAGAGTGCATTTGGATGATCCAGAAGAGGATTGGGAGAATGTCATATGGTCAGATGAAACCAAAATATAACTTTTTGGTAAAAACTCAACTCGTCGTGTTTGGAGGACAAAGAATACTGAGTTGCATCCAAAGAACACCATACCTACTGTGAAGCATGGGGGTGGAAACATCATGCTTTGGGGCTGTTTTTCTGCAAAGGGACCAGGACGACTGATCCGTGTAAAGGAAAGAATGAATGGGGCCATGTATTATGAGATTTTGAGTGAAAACCTCCTTCCATCAGCAAGGGCATTGAAGATGAAACGTGGCTGGGTCTTTCAGCATGACAATGATCCCAACACACCGCCAGGGCAACGAAGGAGTGGCTTCGTAAGAAGCATTTCAATGTCCTGGAGTGGCCTAGCCAGTCTCCAGATCTCAACCCCATAGAAAATCTTTGGAGGGAGTTGAAAGTCCGTGTTGCCCAGAGACAGCCCCAAAACATCACTGCTCTAGAGGAGATCTGCATGGAGGAATGGGCCAAAATACCAGCAACAGTGTGTGAAAACCTTGTGAAGACTTACAGAAAACGTTTGACCTGTGTCATTGCCAACAAAGGGTATATAACAAAGTATTGAGAAACTTTTGTTATTGACCAAATACTTATTTTCCACCATAATTTGCAAATAAAATCATTAAAAATCCTACAATGTGATTTTCTGGATTTCCTGTGTGTGTGTCAGACTGACAGTGATGGGGTGAAAATTGCCGTTGACCATGTTTCTGTGCCTCTGCTTGCCTCCCACACCCACTGACGAGCCAATCAGGTGTGTGCGCCTGGTTGCTTAAGAATCTTGACGCTCCACGCTGGGAAAAGAAAGGAGAATACATCTGCACACTGTGAAGTCGTTAATACAGTCGTGGTCCAAAGTTTTGAGAATGACACATGTATTGGTCTTCACAAAGTTTGCTGCTTCAGTGTTTTTAGATATTTTTGTCAAATGTTACTATGGTATACTGAAGTATAATTACAAGTATTCCATAAGTGTCAAAGGTTTTTATTGACAATTACATTAAGCTTATGCAAAGAGTCAATATTTGCAGTGTTTTTCAAGACCTCTGCAATCCGCCCTGGCATGCTGTCAATTAACTTCTGGGCCACTTCCTGATTGATGGCAGCCCATTCTTGCATAATCAATGCTTTGAGTTTGTCAGAATTTGTGGGTTTTTGTTTGTCCACCCGCCTCTTGAGGATTGACCACAAGTTCTCAATGGGATTAAGGTCTGGGGAGTTTCCTGGCCATGGACCCAAAATGTTGATGTTTTGTTCCCCAAGCCACTTAGTTATCACTTTTGCCTTATGGCAAGGTGCTCCATCATGCTGGAAAAGGCATTGTTCGTCACCAAACTGTTCTTGGATGGTTGGGAGAAGTTGCTCATTGAGGATGTGTTGGTACCATTCTTTATTCATGGCTGTGTTCTTAGGCAAAATTGTGAGTGAGCCCACTCCCTTGGCTGAGAAGCAACCCCACACATGAATGGTCTCAGGATGCTTTACTGGCATGACACAGGACTGATGGTAGCGCTCACCTTGTCTTCACCGGACAAGCTTTTTTCAGGATGCCCCAAACAATCGGAAAGGGGATTCATCAGAGAAAATGACTTTACCCCAGTCCTCAGCAGTCCAATCCCTGTACCTTTTGCAGAATATCAGTCTGTCCCTGATGTTTTTCCTGGAGAGAAGTGGCTTCCTCGCTGCCCTTCTTGACACCAGGCCATCCTACAAAAGTCTTTGCCTCACTGTGCGTGCAGATGCACTCACACCTGCCTGCTGCCATTCCTGAGCAAGCTCTGCACTGGTGGTGCCCTGATCCTGCAACTGAATCAACTTTAGGAGACGGTCCTGGCGCTTGCTGGACTTTCTTGGGCGCCTTGTTGCCTTCTTCACAACAATTGAACTTCTCTCCTTGAAGTTCTTGATGATCCGATAAATTGTTGATTTAGGTGCAATCTTACTAGCAGCAATATCCTTGCCGGTGAAGCCCTTTTTGTGCAAAGCAATGATGACGACACGTGTTTCCTTGCAGGTAACCATGGTTAACAGAGGAAGAACAATGATTTCAAGCACCACCCTCCTTTTAAAGCTTCCAGTCTGTTATTCTAACTCAATCATCATGACAGTTGGATCTCCAGCCTTGTCCTCGTCAACACTCTCACCTGTGTTAATGAGAGAATCACTGACATGATGTCAGCTGGTCCTTTTGTGGCAGGGCTGAAATGCAGTGGAAATGTTTTTTGGGATTAAGTTCATTTTCATGGCAAAGAAGAACTTTGCAATTAATTGCAATCCATCTGATCAATCTTCATAACATTCTAGAGTATATGCAAATTGCCATCATAAAAACTGAGGCAGCAGACTTTGTGAACATTTATATTTGTGTCATTCTCAAAACTTTTGACCACAACTTTTGACTGTTCTGACTACTGTGGATCTTAGATGTGGGTTTGAATGCCCAAATATTTGACTTCCTTTGGACATATTTTATATCCTTTGTAATTGATCAATCTTATGGATTTTTGTTTTTACAATCATAGACTGGAGCTTCTTAGAGCGTTGTCTTACACTGTGCTGTACTAGACAGCCGATCACCCATGTAGACAGATATTCAGATTTGTGTGTAAATACATATTTTCTTCAAATTGGTTGTTTTCTGCCTGTTTTACATTTTAGTCATTTAGCAGACGCTCTCATCCAGAGCGATGTCCAGTTAGTGAGTGCATACATTTTAATACTGGCCCCCTGAGGGAATCAAACCCACAACCCTGGCGTTGCAAACGCCATGCTCTACCAACTGAGCTACACGTTTTGGAGGGGAATTTAATGTGCTGAATTTATATGTGAAATATGCAACTTGTTTAATCTGTTTATCCATTCATTCAGAGAGAGTGACACAGACAGTAGCTGATGCTAGTCTTTCTGCCAGCCAAGATATTAAAATATAATTTAATCCTCAATTTCACACGCATATCTTTGATGATTAACATGAAAGTGAACATGTCTCAGCACTTTAAACTCAAGGTTAGGGCTTGTTCTAGGTCTTCTCAGTCACAGATGTAGGGCCTGGACACTTCCAGAGTGTCGTTTAAAATGATTAACATTGTGTATTAGTCCCCTGACAGGTCAATTTATCAATCAGCTGTTTTATAAGGCTGCTGCACCACTCTAGGTACATCATCAGGCTGAATCATCAGGTTACAACTCATACTGTTCCCTCCAGCCTTGTCTCTGTCCACATGCATACAAGCCCTCACTCTCACACACGCACACAAACACACACACACACAGCATTTCCATTGCTATCCCCCAGGTAACGCAGGATACGACACACTCAGAATAATCTGAACCTTACAGTGACAGAGTAGGGGAAAATTATAGTTATTTTTGGAATATTATTATTACAGATGTAATCTCCTCCCAAAATTCTATTGAACTGGAAAGCATGCAGCTTCCAATATTTCATGTTCGGAATAGCAGAGGTTTTACAGGGGAGTGTGTCCTTGAAAAATGGTATACAGAGGTGTCACAGCTATAGTCCACAGCTATAGTTCATACAATCAATAGCAGTAATGACAATGGAATATTTAACCCCCTAGAGTTGATTGACAAAACATTTTTAAGATAAAGATATATGAAAGGTGGCAGAGCTAAAGTGGTGTTCGTCAGACCATGAGACATCCCGAAAATCGTTATTCTCTCGTAAACAAACGTCTGTAGCGTTTGACCTACAAACGATTACCACTCTATGGAAAGGGGAGACTCATGAACACTTTGCTCTACGACCCCCACAATTGTCAGGAGACCGTCGATGTGCCAACTTCTGTTTGGTAGTGTCCGAACCGTTTGGGTTACAAACTAATGGGACCCCACTGTGGAAAGGGAAGATTCTCACCAACACGTTCTCCGTTTTGCTCTATGACCCTCACAAATGTCACAGTACTCATCTGAAGGTAACTGATACAGGTTTTAAAAAAGTTATGGAAGGGCTTCCTGAGTGGCGCAGCGGTCTAAGGCACTGCATCGCAGTGTTGTGGCGTCACTACAGCCTTTTGTTCTATCCCAGGCTGTGTCATTACTGACCGGGAGTCCCATAGGGCAGCGCATAATTTGCCCAGCGTTGTCCGGGTTAGGGAAGGGTTTGGCCGGGGGGGCTTTACTTGGCTCATCGTGCTCTAGCGACTCCTTGTGGCGGGCTGGGCGCCTGCAGGCTGACGAAGCACGGTTTGGTGGGTCATGTTTTGGAGGATGCATGACTCTCCCGAGCCCATTGGGGAGTTGCAGCAATGAGACAAGATCGTACAAACTAAATTGGAGAGAAAAAATGTAGGACAGACACTTCAACCTTGTTTCTTATGACACATTTTTGACTATCCTTTTCGCCATTTATGAATATGTTATTCAATGCGTTTCTATGGGCTTTAGTAGTAAAGGCCAAAATCTATATTTGATCAAATAATTGTTTTATCTTTTAATACCTAAAGGGTTCCTAAAATTCAAAATCAAATAGCTAAATGATCCACAGTATGACCATATTAAAGCAATTCCATATGTCAGCTCAGCACTGTTAGTGCTTTCATCTTAAAATGAATGCACTAACTGTAAGTCGCTCTGGATAAGAGCGCCTGCTAAATGAGTAAAATGTAAACATCAGCAGAGAACACCAGGAAGAATTATGAAGAATTATGGAGAACAAAAATAGTTAGTAAATAAGGAAAATGGTGGAAAAAGCACTTTGTTTGAATTAAATATTGATTAAAGAGTAGAGTTGGGGTCAGGACCACTCTTCTGCTTTATTACAGACTTTAGAAAGTTATTATTTGCATAATTTGCTTCATAAACATCCATCAAATCATTTTGTGCTCCTTATTCAATCATCCCCTTACTTCTGCCCAGTGAGATCATTATAGCCAATTATAATGACGAATACTGTTTGCTCAATTCTACTTTGCATGGTTATTGAATCACTTAATTTATTTTAGCTACTAATTTATTTCAGTTATTTTTGAGTTTCTACAAAAGTCTATTTGATTTCTTGGTATTGGGGATTATTCATTTATATCTAAATTGTTCTTTATTTTTACTATTTTCTACATTGTAGAATAGTGAAGACATCAAAACTATGAAATAACACATATGGAATCAGGTAGTAACCTAATAAGTGTTAAACAAATAAAAATATATTTTATATTTGAGATTCTTCAAAGTAGCCACCCTTTGCCTTGATGACAGCTTTGCACACGCTTGGCATTCTCTCAACCAGCTTCACCTGGAAAGCTTTTCCAACAGTCTTGAAAGAGTTCCCACATATGCTGAGCACTTGTTGGCTGCTTTTCCTTCAGTCTGCGGTCCAACTCATCCCAATCCATCACAGTGGAAACCACACATGCGGAGATCATCCGTTCACCTACTCTGCGTCTCACAACGACATGGCAGTTGGAACCAAAAATCTCCAATTTGGACTCATCAGATCAAAAGACAGATTTCCACCGGTCTAATGTCCATTACTCATGTTTCTTGGCCCAAGCAAGTCTCTTCTTCTTATTGGTGTCCTTTAGTAGTAGTTTCTTTGCAGCAATCGACCATGAAGGCCTGATTCACACAGTCTCCTCTAAACAGTTGATGTTGAGATGTGTCTGTGACTTGAACTCTGTGAAGCATTTATTTGGGCTGCAATCTGAGGTGCAGTTAACTTTAATGAACTTATCCTCTGCAGCAGAGGTATCTCTGGGTCTTCCTTTCCTGTGGCTGTCCTCATGAGAGCCAGTTTCAGCATAGGGCTTGATGGTTTTTCCAACTGCACTTGAACAAACGTTCACATTTTTTGAAATTTTCCAGATTGACTGACTTCATTTCTTAAAGTAATGATGGACTGTCATTTATTTTCGCTTATTTGAGCTGTTCTTGACATTTACATTTACATTTAAGTCATTTAGCAGACGCTCTTATCCAGACATAATATGGACTTGGTCTTTTACCAAGTAGGGCTATCTTCTGTATACCACCCATACCTTGTCACAACACAACTGATTGGCTCAAATGCATTAAGAACTAAATCAATTCCAAACATTAACTTTTAACAAAGCACACATGTTAATTGAAATGCATTGCAGGTGACTACCTCATGAAGCTGGTTGAGATAATGGCAAGAGTGTGCAAAGCTGTCATCAAGGCAAAGGGTGGCTATTTGAAGAATCTCAAATATAAAATATATTTTGGATTTTTTAACCTATTTTGGTTACTACATGATTCCATATGTGTTATTTCATAGTTTTTATGTCTTCATTATTATTCTACATTGTAGAAAATACTAAACATAAAGAAAAACCCTGGAATGAGTAGGTGTGTCCAAACTTTTGACTGGTACTGTATATACAGTTGAAGTCGGAGGTTTACATACACCTTAGCCAAATACATTTAAACTCAGTTTTTCACAATTTCTGACATTTAATCCTAGTAAAAATTCCCTGTCTTAGGTCAGTTAGGATCACCACTATATTTTAAGAATGTGAAATGTCAGAATAATAGTAGAGATAATTATTTCTTTCAGCTTTTCTTTCTTTCATCACATTCCCAGTGGGTTAGAAGTTTACATACACTCAATTATTATTTGGTAGCATTGCCTTTAAATTGTTTAACTTGGGTCAAACATTTCGGGTAGCCTTCCACAAGCTTCCCACAGTAAGTTGGGTGAATTTTGGCCCATTCCTCCTGACAGAGCTGGTGTAACTGAGTCAGGTTGTAGGCCTCCTTGCTCGCACACACTTTTTCAGTTCTGCCCACACATTTTCTATAGGATTGAGGTCAGGGCTTTGTGACGTCCACTCCAATACCTTGACTTTGTTGTCCTTATCCATTTTGCCACAACTTTGGAAGTATGCTTGGGGTCATTGTCCATTTGGAAGACCCATTTGCGACCAAGCTTTAACTTCCAGACTGATGTCTTGAGATGTTGCTTCAATATATCCACATAATTTTCCTTCCTCATGATGCCATCTATTTTGTGAAGTGCACCAGTCCCTCCTGCAGCAAAGCACCCCCACAGCATGATGCTGCCACCCGTGCTTCACGGTTGGGATGGTGTTCTTCGGCTTGCAAGTACCCCATTTTTTCCTCCAAACATAACGATGGTCATTATGGCCAAACAGTTCTATTTTTGTTTCATCAGACCAGAGGACATTTCTCCAAAAAGTACGATCTTTGTCCCCATGTGCACTTGCAAACCGTAGTCTGGATTTTTTATGGCGGTTTTGGAGCAGTGGCTTCTTCCTTGCTGAGCGGCCTTTCAGGTTATGTTGATATAGGACTCTTTTTACTGTGGATATAGAGACTTTTGTACCTGTTTCCTCCAGCATCTTCACAAGGTCCTTTGCTGTTGTTCTGGGATTGATTTGCACTTTTCGCACCAAATTATGTTCATCTCTAGGAGAAAGAACGCGTCTCCTTCCTGAGCGGTATGACGGCTGCGTGGTCCCATGGTGTTTATACTTGCGTACTATTGTTTGTACAGATGAATGCGGTACCTTCAAGCATTTGGAAATTGCTCCCAAGGATGAAACAGACTTGTGGAGGTCAAATTTTTTTTTTCTGAGGTCTTGGCTGATTTCTTTTGATTTTGCCATGATGTCAAGCAAAGAGGCACTGCGTTTGAAGGGATTCCTTGAAATACATCCACAGGTACACCTCCAATTGACTCAAATTATGTCAATTAGCCTATCAGAAGCTTCTAAAGCCATGACATCATTTTCTGTAATTTTCCAAGCTGTTTAAAGGCACAGTCAACTTAGTGTATGTAAACTTCTGACCCACTGGAATTGTGATACAGTGAATTATAAGTAAAATAATATGTCTGTAAACAATTGTTGGAAAAATGACTTGTGTCATGCACAAAGTAGATGTCCTAACCGACTTGCCAAAACTATAGTTTGTTAACAAGAAATGTGTGGAGTTGTTGAAAAACAAGTTTTAATGACTCCAACCTAAGTGTATGTAAACTTCCGACTTCAACTGTATAGACATATATACAGTGAGGGAAAAAAATATTTGCGTTGGTAAATCACCTCGTCAACTACCAATGAGATATACACTATATAGACACAAGTATGTGGACACCCCTTCAAATTAGTGGATTCGGCTATTTTAGCCACACCCATTGCTGACAGGTGTATAAAATCGAGCACACAGCCATACAATCTCCATAGACAAACATTGGCAGCAGAATGGACTTACTGAAGAGCTCAGTGACTTTCAACATGGCACCGTCATAAGATGCCACCTTTTCAACAAGTCAGTTCGTCAGATTTCTGCCATGCTAGAGCTTCCCCGGTCAACTGTAAGTGCTGTTATTGTGAAGTGGAAATGTCTAGGAGCAACAACGGCTCAGCTACGAAGTAGTACGCCACACAAACTCACAGAACGGGACCGCCTAGTGCTGAAGCACGTAAAAATCGTCTGTTCTTGAGTTCCAAACTGACTCTGGAAGCAACTTCAGCACAAGAACTGTTCGTCGGGAGCTTCATGAAATTGGTTTCCATGGCCGAGCAGCCGCACATAAGCTTAAGATCACCATGTGCAATGCCATGCGTTGGCTGGAGTGGTGTAAATATCGCCGCCATTGGACTCTGGAGCAGTGGAAATGCGTTCTCTAGAGTGACGAAACACACTTCACCATCTGGCAGTCCAACGGACGAATCTGGGTTTGGCAGATGGCAGGAGAACACTGTCTGCCCGAATGCATAGTGCCAACTGTACAGTTTGGTGTCTCTCTCTGATGCTCTCTCTCAAATTCATATTCAAATTCAAGCTGCTTTATTGGCATGAAAAACATTGCATGAATATTGCCAAAGCAACAATGTATACAGTATACATTGTAATAAAATAATGAATAATAATAATATAAAATGGTAGCAAATAATAATACAAAAAATTAATAAAAATAACAACAATAAAATTGAAACAGTCAATAGTAGACAATATAATAAATATAAAAGGCTAAACATGGAAAATGGAACTATAGCTAAGCCTCACCGTTACATCAGTACCACAACTACCATCATCATCATTACTACTACTACTACCACCACCATCATTAAACTGCTATCACTACCATCACCCCTACAACCCGTACAACTACCATTTATAATAATATTAATAATAATCATAACAGTAACAACAACAATACTTATACTACTGCTAAAAATATTCTCTCTGACACACTCTCTCTCTCTGACACTCTCTCTCTCTGACACTCACTCTCTCTCCCTCTGACAATCTCTCTCTCTGACACTCTTCTGACACTCTCTCTCTCTGACACTTCTCTCTCCTTCTGACACACTCTCTCTCTCTGACACTCTCTCTCTCTGACACTCTCTCTCTCTGACACTCACTCTCTCTCCCTCTGACAATCTCTCTCTCTGACACTCTTCTGACACTCTCTCTCTGACACTCACTCTCACTGACACTCTCTCTCTCTCTCTGACACTCTCTATCTCTGACACTCTCCTCTGACACTCTCTCTCTCTCTGACACTTCTCTCTCCCTCTGAAACTCTCTCTCTCTCTGACACTCACTCTCACTGACACTCTCTCTCCCTCTGACACTTTCTCTCTCTCTGACACAATCTCTCTCTCCCACTGACACTCTCTCTCTCTTTCTCTCTCTCTCTCTCTCTCTCTCTCTCTCTCTCTCTCTCTCTCTCTCTCTCTCTCTCTCTCTCTCTCTCTCTCTCTCTCTCTCTCTCTCTCTCTCTCTCTCTCTCTCTCTCTCTCTCTCTCTCTCTCTATCTCTCTCTCTCGCTCTGACACTCTCTACCTCTGACACTCTCTCCCTCTCTGACACGCTCTCTCTCTGGCAATCTTCCTCTGACACGCTGTCTCTCTGACACTCTCTCTCTCTCTCTCTGACACACTCTCTTTCTGACAATCTCATTCTGACACTCTCTCTGACACTCTCTCTCTCTCTGACACGCTCTCTCTCTGACAATCTCTCTCTCCCTCTGACACTCTCTCTCTCCCTCTGACACTCTCTCTCTCTGACAATCTCATTCTGACACTCTCTCTGACACTCTCCCTCTGACACTCTCTCTCCCTCTGAAACGTTCTCTCTCTCTGACACTCTTTCTCTCTCCCACTCTCTCTCTCTTGCTGACACTCTCTCTCACTCTCTTGCTGACACTCTCTCCGTCTGACACTCTCTCTCTCTGACACTCTCCCTCTGACACACACTCTCTCTCTCACACTCTCACTCTGACACACACACTCTCTCTCTCTCTCTCTGACACTCTCTCTCTCCCTCTGACACTCTTTCTCTCTCCCACTCTCTCTCTCTTGCTGACACTCTCCCTCTGACACACACTCTCTCACACTCTCACTCTGACACACACTCTCTCTCTCTCTCTCTCTGACACTCTCTCTCTCCCTCTGACACTCTTTCTCTCTCCCACTCTCTCTCTCTTGCTGACACTCTCTCTCACTCTCTTGCTGACACTCTCTCTGTCTGACACTCTCTCTGACACTCTCCCTCTGACACACACTCTCTCTCTCACACTCTCACTCTGACACACTCTCTCTCTCTCTCGCTCTGACACTCTCGCTCTCCTTCTGATATGATAAATGTTTTCGCAGAACGACACTGTACATAGAGATTGCAGTATCACAACTCTGTATCTGTGTTTTTATTTAACCTTTATTTTGACATGGAGTCATGTTGAGACCAACTTCTATTTTTCAAATTAGCCCTGTAATTACAAAGATTCACATCAAATACAAATATGAAATGCAAAATAGGAATAAAAAACACGATCATAGAAAACAAACACATTCTTCATCAAAAAGGTGCTAAATCACCAGTCTGAATTGGCCTAGAGCCACCAAAACATCCAAATATAGGAATTGTATTATATTATTCCACAAGTAATGTTCAAAATAACTAGAATCTGATTTAACCTAACTCTGTAGAGACCAACGGGATTTCCATAACTTGCAGTACATTGGAGCACAGTTGCACTACAGTACTTGCACAGTGTTAGAATGGTCCCTATGCGTTACATTTTTGTCAGCTCTCATAAATGTGAATGATTCCAGATCCTAACCGCTAAGGAATGTAATCTGCAGACTGTTATGTAGGGTACAACTCATCATGAGTGATGGAGGTGGGCTATGACTTAAACGTGTCCTAGTCAGGGCCTGTATCCACCAGAGTATGTGAGCGGAGTTGGAGCGTTGCAGTAGTGGAGCGTGCCCAATTTGACTGGCGCGTGGAGCGAGATTCCCAAAGGTTGGAGCATCGGCCTTCTCGCCCGCTCCAATTTATTCAATGCGTTTCTATGGGCTTTAGTAGTAAAGGCCAAAATCTATATTTGATCAAATAATTGTTTCATCTTTTAATACCTAAAGGGTTCCTAAAATTCAAAATCAAATAGCTAAATGATCCATAGTATGACCATATTAAAGCAATTCCATATGTCAGCTCAGTACTGTTAGTACATTCATCTTAAAATGTATGCACTAACTGTAAGTCGCTCTGGATAAGAGCGCCTGCTAAATGACTAAAATGTAAACATCAGCAGAGAACACCAGGAAGAATTATGAAGAATTATGGAGAACAAAAATAGTTAGTAAATAAGGAAAATGGTGGAAAAAGCACTTTGTTTGAATTAAATATTGATTAAAGAGTGGAGTTGGGGTCAGGACCACTCTTCTGCTTTATTACAGACTTTAGAAAGTTATTATTTGCATAATTTGCTTCATAAACATCTATAAAATCAGTTTGTGCTCCTTATTCAATCATCCACTTACTTCTGCCCAGTGAGATCATTATAGCCAATTATAATGACAAATGCTATCTTACAAAAATATATTTGCTCAATTCTACTTTGCATGGTCATTGAATCACTTAATTTATTTTAGCTACTAATTTCTTTCAGTTATTTTTGAGTTTCTACAAAAGTCTATTTGATTTCTTGGTATTGGGGATTATTCATTTATATCTACATTTTTCTTTATTTTTACTATTTTCTACATTGTAGAATAATGAAGACATCAAAACTATGAAATAACACATATGGAATCAGGTAGTAACCTAATAAGTGTTAAACAAATAAAAATATATTTTATATTTGAGATTCTTCAAAGTAGCCACCCTTTGCCTTGATGACAGCTTTGCACACGCTTGGCATTCTCTCAACCAGCTTCACCTGGAAAGCTTTTCCAACAGTCTTGAAAGAGTTCCCACATATGCTGAGCACTGAGTTGGACCGCAGACTGCTTTTCCTTCAGTCTGCGGTCCAACTCATCCCAATCCATCACAGTGGGAACCACACATGCGGAGATCATCCGTTCACCTACTCTGCGTCTCACAACGACACGGCTGTTGGAACCAAAAATCTCCAATTTGGACTCATCAGATCAAAAGACAGATTTCCACCGGTCTAATGTCCATTGCTCATGTTTCTTGGCCCAAGCAAGTCTCTTCTTCTTATTGGTGTCCTTTAGTAGTAGTTTCTTTGCAGCAATCGACCGTGATGGCCTGATTAACGCAGTCTCCTCTAAACAGTTGATGTTGAGATGTGTCTGTGACTTGAACTCTGTGAAGCATTTATTTGGGCTGCAATCTGAGGTGCAGTTAACTTTAATGAACTTATCCTCTGCAGCAGAGGTATCTCTGTGTCTTCCTTTCCTGTGGCGGTCCTCATGAGAGCCAGTTTCAGCATAGGGCTTGATGGTTTTTCCAACTGCACTTGAACAAACGTTCAAATTTCTTGAAATTTTCCGGATTGACTGACTTCATGTCTTAAAGTAATGATGGACTGTCATTTATTTTTGCTTATTTGAGCTGTTCTTGACATTTACATTTACATTTAAGTAATTTAGCAGACGCTCTTATCCAGACATAATATGGACTTGGTCTTTTACCAAGTAGGGCTATCTTCTGTATACCACCCATACCTTGTCACAACACAACTGATTGGCTCAAATGCATTAAGAACTAAATCAATTCCAAACATTAACTTTTAACAAAGCACACATGTTAATTGAAATGCATTGCAGGTGACTACCTCATGAAGCTGGTTGAGATAATGGCAAGAGTGTGCAAAGCTGTCATCAATGCAAAGGGTGGCTATTTGAAGAATCTCAAATATAAAATATATTTTGAATTTTTTTACCTATTTTGGTTACTACATGATTCCATATATGTTATTTCATAGTTTTTATGTCTTCATTATTATTCTACATTGTAGAAAATAGTAAACATAAAGAAAAACCCTGGAATGAGTAGGTGTGTCCAAACTTTTGACTGGTACTGTATATACAGTTTAAGTCGGAGGTTTACATACACCTTAGCCAAATACATTTAAACTCCGTTTTTCACAATTCCTGACATTTAATCCTAGTAAAAATGTCCTGTTTTAGGTCAGTTAGGATCACCACTATATTTTAAGAATGTGAAATGTCAGAATAATAGTAGAGATCATTATTTCTTTCAGCTTTTATTTCTTTCATCACATTCCCAGTGGGTCAGAAGTTTACATACACTCAATTATTATTTGGTAGCATTGCCTTTAAATTGTTTAACTTGGGTCAAACGTTTCGGGTAGCCTTCCACAAGCTTCCCACAGTAAGTTGGGTGAATTTTGGCCCATTCCTCCTGACAGAGCTGGTGTAACTGAGTCAGGTTGTAGGCCTCCTTGCTCGCACACGCTTTTTCAGTTCTGCCCACACATTTTCTATAGGATTGAGGTCAGGGCTTTGTGATGGCCACTCAAATACCTTGACTTTGTTGTCCTTAAGCCATTTTGCCACAACTTTGGAAGTATGCTTGGGGTCATTGTCCATTTGGAAGACCCATTTGCGACCAAGCTTTAACTTCCAGACTGATGTCTTGAGATGTTGCTTCAATATATCCACATAATTTTCCTTCCTCATGATGCCATCTATTTTGTGAAGTGCACCAGTCCCTCCTGCAGCAAAGCACCCCCACAGCATGATGCTGCCACCCGTGCTTCACGGTTGGGATGGTGTTCTTCGGCTTGCAAGTACCCCCTTTTTTCCTCCAAACATAACGATGGTCATTATGGCCAAACAGTTCTATTTTTGTTTCATCAGACCAGAGGACATTTCTCCAAAAAGTATGATCTTTGTCCCCATGTGCACTTGCAAACCGTAGTCTGGATTTTTTATGGCGGTTTTGGAGCAGTGGCTTCTTCCTTGCTGAGCGGCCTTTCAGGTTATGTTGATATAGGACTCTTTTTACTGTGGATATAGATACTTTTGTACCTGTTTCCTCCAGCATCTTCACAAGGTCCTTTGCTGTTGTTCTGGGATTGATTTGCACTTTTCGCACCAAAGTATGTTCATCTCTAGGAGAAAGAACGCATCTTCTTCCTGAGCGGTATGACGGCTGCGTGGTCCCATGATGTTTATACTTGCGTACTATTGTTTGTACAGATGAATGCGGTACCTTCAAGCATTTGGAAATTGCTCCCAAGGATGAACCAGACTTGTGGAGGTCTACTATTTTTTTCTGAGGTCTTGGCTGATTTCTTTTGATTTTCCCATGATGTCAAGCAAAGAGGCACTGCATTTGAAGGTATTCCTTGAAATACATCCACAGGCACACCTCCAATTGACTCAAATGATGTCAATTAGCCTATCAGAAGCTTCTAAAGCCATGACATCATTTTCTGTAATTTTCCAAGCTGTTTAAAGGCACAGTCAACTTAGTGTATGTAAACTTCTGACCCACTGGAATTCTGACCCCCAGTGAATTATAAGTAAAATAATATGTCTGTAAACAATTGTTGGAAAAATGACTTGTGTCATGCACAAAGTAGATGTCCTAACCGACTTGCCAAAACTATAGTTTGTTAACAAGAAATGTGTGGAGTTGTTGAAAAACAAGTTTTAATGACTCCAACCTAAGTGTATGTAAACTTCCGACTTCAACTGTATAGACATATATACAGTGAGGGAAAAAAGTATTTGCGTTGGTAAATCACCTCGTCAACTACCAATGAGATATACACTATATAGACACAAGTATGTGGACACCCATTCAAATTAGTGGATTCGGCTATTTTAGCCACACCCATTGCTGATAGGTGTATAAAATCGAGCACACAGCCATACAATCTCCATAGACAAACATTGGCAGCAGAATGGCCTTACTGAAGAGCTCAGTGACTTTCAACATGGCGCCGTCATAAAAAGATGCCACCTTTTCAACAAGTCAGTTCGTCAGATTTCTGCCATGCTAGAGCTTCCCCGGTCAACTGTAAGTGCTGTTATTGTGAAGTGGAAATGTCTAGGAGCAACAACGGCTCAGCCACAAAGTAGTACGCCACACAAACTCACAGAACGGGACCGCCTAGTGCTGAAGCGCGTAAAAATCGTCTGTTCTTGAGTTCCAAACTGCCTCTGGAAGCAACTTCAGCTCAAGAACTGTTCGTCGGGAGCTTCATGAAATTGATATCCATGGCCGAGCAGCCGCACATAAGCTTAAGATCACCATGTGCAATGCCATGCGTTGGCTGGAGTGGTGTAAATATCGCCGCCATTGGACTCTGGAGCAGTGGAAATGCGTTCTCTAGAGTGACGAAACACACTTCACCATCTGGCAGTCCAACGGACGAATCTGGGTTTGGCAGATGGCAGGAGAACACTGTCTGCCCGAATGCATAGTGCCAACTGTACAGTTTGGTGTCTCTCTCTGATGCTCTCTCTCAAATTCATATTCAAATTCAAGCTGCTTTATTGGCATGAAAAACATTGCATGAATATTGCCAAAGCAACAATGTATACAGTATACATTGTAATAAAATAATGAATAATAATAATATAAAATGGTAGCAAATAATAATACAAAAAATTAATAAAAATAACAACAATAAAATTGAAACAGTCAATAGTAGACAATATAATAAATATAAAAGGCTAAACATGGAAAATGAAACTATAGCTAAGCCTCACCGTTACATCAGTACCACAACTACCATCATCATTACTACTACTACTACTACCATCTTCATCATTAAACTGCTATCACTACCATCACCCCTACAACCCGTACAACTACCATTTATAATAATAATAATAATAATAATAATAATAATAACAGTAACAACAACAATACTTATACTACTGCTAAAAATATTCTCTCTGACACACTCTCTCTCTCTGACACTCTCTCTCTCTGACACTCACTCTCTCTCCCTCTGACAATCTCTCTCTCTGACACTCTTCTGACACTCTCTCTCTCTGACACTTCTCTCTCCTTATGACACACTCTCTCTCTCTCTGACACTCACTCTCACTGACACTCTCTCTCTCTCTCTGACACTCTCTATCTCTGACACTCTCCTCTGACACTCTCTCTCTCTGACACTTCTCTCTCCCTCTGAAACTCTCTCTCTCTCTCTCGGACACTCACTCTCTTTCTGACACTCTCTCTCTCTGACACGCTCTCTCTCTGACACACTATGTCATTCTCTCTGAAACTCTTTCTCTCTGACAATCTCTCTCTGATACTCTCTCTCTCTCTGACACTCTCCCTCTGACACTCTCTCTCCCTCTGACACTTTCTCTCTCTCTGACACAATCTCTCTCTCACACTGACACTCTCTCTCTCTCTCTCTCTCTCTCTCTCTCTCTCTCTCTCTCTCTCTCTCTCTCTCTCTCTCTCTCGCTCTGACACTCTCTACCTCTGACACTCTCTCCCTCTCTGACACGCTCTCTCTCTGGCAAACTTCCTCTGACACGCTGTCTCTCTGACACTCTCTCTCTCTCTCTCTGACACACTCTCTCTCTGACAATCTCATTCTGACACTCTCTCTGACACTCTCTCTCTCTCTGACACGCTCTCTCTCTGACAATCTCTCTCTCCCTCTGACACGCTCTCTCTCTGACAATCTCTCTCTCCCTCTGACACTCTCTCTCTCTGACAATCTCATTCTGACACTCTCTCTGACACTCTCCCTCTGACACTCTCTCTCCCTCTGAAACGTTCTCTCTCTCTGACACTCTTTCTCTCTCCTACTCTCTCTCTCTTGCTGACACTCTCTCTCACTCTCTTGCTGACACTCTCTCCGTCTGACACTCTCTCTGACACTCTCCCTCTGACACACACTCTCTCTCTCACACTCTCACTCTGACACACTCTCTCTCTCTCTCGCTCTGACACTCTCGCTCTCCTTCTGATATGATAAATGTTTTCGCAGAACGACACTGTACATAGAGATTGCAGTATCACAACTCTGTATCTGTGTTTTTATTTAACCTTTATTTTGACATGGAGTCATGTTGAGACCAACTTCTATTTTTCAAATTAGCCCTGTAATTACAAAGATTCACATCAAATACAAATATGAAATGCAAAACAGGAATACAAAACACGATCATAGAAAACAAACACATTCTTCATCAAAAAGGTGCTAAATCACCAGTCTGAATTGGCCTAGAGCCACCAAAACATCCAAATATAGGAATTGTATTATATTATTCCACAAGTAATGTTCAAAATAACTAGAATCTGATTTAACCTAACTCTGTAGAGACCAACGGGATTTCCATAACTTGCAGTACATTGGAGCACAGTTGCACTACAGTACTTGCACAGTGTTAGAATGGTCCCTATGCGTTACATTTTTGTCAGCTCTCATAAATGTGAATGATTCCAGATCCTAACCGCTAAGGAATGTAATCTGCAGACTGTTATGTAGGGTACAACTCATCATGAGTGATGGAGGTGGGCTATGACTTAAACGTGTCCTAGTCAGGGCCTGTATCCACCAGAGTATGTGAGCGGAGTTGGAGCGTTGCGAGTAGTGGAGCGTGCCCAATTTGACTGGCGCGTGGAGCGAGATTCCCAAAGGTTGGAGCATCGGCCTTCTCGCCCGCTCCAATTTATTCAATGCGTTTCTATGGGCTTTAGTAGTAAAGGCCAAAATCTATATTTGATCAAATAATTGTTTCATCTTTTAATACCTAAAGGGTTCCTAAAATTCAAAATCAAATAGCTAAATGATCCATAGTATGACCATATTAAAGCAATTCCATATGTCAGCTCAGTACTGTTAGTACATTCATCTTAAAATGTATGCACTAACTGTAAGTCGCTCTGGATAAGAGCGCCTGCTAAATGACTAAAATGTAAACATCAGCAGAGAACACCAGGAAGAATTATGAAGAATTATGGAGAACAAAAATAGTTAGTAAATAAGGAAAATGGTGGAAAAAGCACTTTGTTTGAATTAAATATTGATTAAAGAGTGGAGTTGGGGTCAGGACCACTCTTCTGCTTTATTACAGACTTTAGAAAGTTATTATTTGCATAATTTGCTTCATAAACATCTATAAAATCAGTTTGTGCTCCTTATTCAATCATCCACTTACTTCTGCCCAGTGAGATCATTATAGCCAATTATAATGACAAATGCTATCTTACAAAAATATATTTGCTCAATTCTACTTTGCATGGTCATTGAATCACTTAATTTATTTTAGCTACTAATTTCTTTCAGTTATTTTTGAGTTTCTACAAAAGTCTATTTGATTTCTTGGTATTGGGGATTATTCATTTATATCTACATTTTTCTTTATTTTTACTATTTTCTACATTGTAGAATAATGAAGACATCAAAACTATGAAATAACACATATGGAATCAGGTAGTAACCTAATAAGTGTTAAACAAATAAAAATATATTTTATATTTGAGATTCTTCAAAGTAGCCACCCTTTGCCTTGATGACAGCTTTGCACACGCTTGGCATTCTCTCAACCAGCTTCACCTGGAAAGCTTTTCCAACAGTCTTGAAAGAGTTCCCACATATGCTGAGCACTTGTTGGCTGCTTTTCCTTCAGTCTGCGGTCCAACTCATCCCAATCCATCACAGTGGGAACCACACATGCGGAGATCATCCGTTCACCTACTCTGCGTCTCACAACGACACGGCTGTTGGAACCAAAAATCTCCAATTTGGACTCATCAGATCAAAAGACAGATTTCCACCGGTCTAATATCCATTGCTCATGTTTCTTGGCCCAAGCAAGTCTCTTCTTCTTATTGGTGTCCTTTAGTAGTAGTTTCTTTGCAGCAATCGACCGTGATGGCCTGATTAACGCAGTCTCCTCTAAACAGTTGATGTTGAGATGTGTCTGTGACTTGAACTCTGTGAAGCATTTATTTGGGCTGCAATCTGAGGTGCAGTTAACTTTAATGAACTTATCCTCTGCAGCAGAGGTATCTCTGTGTCTTCCTTTCCTGTGGCGGTCCTCATGAGAGCCAGTTTCAGCATAGGGCTTGATGGTTTTTCCAACTGCACTTGAACAAACGTTCAAATTTCTTGAAATTTTCCGGATTGACTGACTTCATGTCTTAAAGTAATGATGGACTGTCATTTATTTTTGCTTATTTGAGCTGTTCTTGACATTTACATTTACATTTAAGTAATTTAGCAGACGCTCTTATCCAGACATAATATGGACTTGGTCTTTTACCAAGTAGGGCTATCTTCTGTATACCACCCATACCTTGTCACAACACAACTGATTGGCTCAAATGCATTAAGAACTAAATCAATTCCAAACATTAACTTTTAACAAAGCACACATGTTAATTGAAATGCATTGCAGGTGACTACCTCATGAAGCTGGTTGAGATAATGGCAAGAGTGTGCAAAGCTGTCATCAATGCAAAGGGTGGCTATTTGAAGAATCTCAAATATAAAATATATTTTGAATTTTTTTACCTATTTTGGTTACTACATGATTCCATATATGTTATTTCATAGTTTTTATGTCTTCATTATTATTCTACATTGTAGAAAATAGTAAACATAAAGAAAAACCCTGGAATGAGTAGGTGTGTCCAAACTTTTGACTGGTACTGTATATACAGTTTAAGTCGGAGGTTTACATACACCTTAGCCAAATACATTTAAACTCAGTTTTTCACAATTCCTGACATTTAATCCTAGTAAAAAATGTCCTGTTTTAGGTCAGTTAGGATCACCACTATATTTTAAGAATGTGAAATGTCAGAATAATAGTAGAGATCATTATTTCTTTCAGCTTTTATTTCTTTCATCACATTCCCAGTGGGTCAGAAGTTTACATACACTCAATTATTATTTGGTAGCATTGCCTTTAAATTGTTTAACTTGGGTCAAACGTTTCGGGTAGCCTTCCACAAGCTTCCCACAGTAAGTTGGGTGAATTTTGGCCCATTCCTCCTGACAGAGCTGGTGTAACTGAGTCAGGTTGTAGGCCTCCTTGCTCGCACACGCTTTTTTCAGTTCTGCCCACACATTTTCTATAGGATTGAGGTCAGGGCTTTGTGATGGCCACTCAAATACCTTGACTTTGTTGTCCTTAAGCCATTTTGCCACAACTTTGGAAGTATGCTTGGGGTCATTGTCCATTTGGAAGACCCATTTGCGACCAAGCTTTAACTTCCAGACTGATGTCTTGAGATGTTGCTTCAATATATCCACATAATTTTCCTTCCTCATGATGCCATCTATTTTGTGAAGTGCACCAGTCCCTCCTGCAGCAAAGCACCCCCACAGCATGATGCTGCCACCCGTGCTTCACGGTTGGGATGGTGTTCTTCGCTTGCAAGTACCCCCCTTTTTTCCTCCAAACATAACGATGGTCATTATGGCCAAACAGTTCTATTTTTGTTTCATCAGACCAGAGGACATTTCTCCAAAAAGTATGATCTTTGTCCCCATGTGCACTTGCAAACCGTAGTCTGGATTTTTTATGGCGGTTTTGGAGCAGTGGCTTCTTCCTTGCTGAGCGGCCTTTCAGGTTATGTTGATATAGGACTCTTTTACTGTGGATATAGATACTTTTGTACCTGTTTCCTCCAGCATCTTCACAAGGTCCTTTGCTGTTGTTCTGGGATTGATTTGCACTTTTCGCACCAAAGTATGTTCATCTCTAGGAGAAAGAACGCATCTTCTTCCTGAGCGGTATGACGGCTGCGTGGTCCCATGATGTTTATACTTGCGTACTATTGTTTGTACAGATGAATGCGGTACCTTCAAGCATTTGGAAATTGCTCCCAAGGATGAACCAGACTTGTGGAGGTCTACTATTTTTTTTCTGAGGTCTTGGCTGATTTCTTTTGATTTTCCCATGATGTCAAGCAAAGAGGCACTGCATTTGAAGGTATTCCTTGAAATACATCCACAGGCACACCTCCAATTGACTCAAATGATGTCAATTAGCCTATCAGAAGCTTCTAAAGCCATGACATCATTTTCTGTAATTTTCCAAGCTGTTTAAAGGCACAGTCAACTTAGTGTATGTAAACTTCTGACCCACTGGAATTCTGACCCCCAGTGAATTATAAGTAAAATAATATGTCTGTAAACAATTGTTGGAAAAATGACTTGTGTCATGCACAAAGTAGATGTCCTAACCGACTTGCCAAAACTATAGTTTGTTAACAAGAAATGTGTGGAGTTGTTGAAAAACAAGTTTTAATGACTCCAACCTAAGTGTATGTAAACTTCCGACTTCAACTGTATAGACATATATACAGTGAGGGAAAAAAGTATTTGCGTTGGTAAATCACCTCGTCAACTACCAATGAGATATACACTATATAGACACAAGTATGTGGACACCCCTTCAAATTAGTGGATTCGGCTATTTTAGCCACACCCATTGCTGATAGGTGTATAAAATCGAGCACACAGCCATACAATCTCCATAGACAAACATTGGCAGCAGAATGGCCTTACTGAAGAGCTCAGTGACTTTCAACATGGCACCGTCATAAGATGCCACCTTTTCAACAAGTCAGTTCGTCAGATTTCTGCCATGCTAGAGCTTCCCCGGTCAACTGTAAGTGCTGTTATTGTGAAGTGGAAATGTCTAGGAGCAACAACGGCTCAGCCACAAAGTAGTACGCCACACAAACTCACAGAACGGGACCGCCTAGTGCTGAAGCGCGTAAAAATCGTCTGTTCTTGAGTTCCAAACTGCCTCTGGAAGCAACTTCAGCTCAAGAACTGTTCGTCGGGAGCTTCATGAAATTGATATCCATGGCCGAGCAGCCGCACATAAGCTTAAGATCACCATGTGCAATGCCATGCGTTGGCTGGAGTGGTGTAAATATCGCCGCCATTGGACTCTGGAGCAGTGGAAATGCGTTCTCTAGAGTGACGAAACACACTTCACCATCTGGCAGTCCAACGGACGAATCTGGGTTTGGCAGATGGCAGGAGAACACTGTCTGCCCGAATGCATAGTGCCAACTGTACAGTTTGGTGTCTCTCTCTGATGCTCTCTCTCAAATTCATATTCAAATTCAAGCTGCTTTATTGGCATGAAAAACATTGCATGAATATTGCCAAAGCAACAATGTATACAGTATACATTGTAATAAAATAATGAATAATAATAATATAAAATGGTAGCAAATAATAATACAAAAAATTAATAAAAATAACAACAATAAAATTGAAACAGTCAATAGTAGACAATATAATAAATATAAAAGGCTAAACATGGAAAATGAAACTATAGCTAAGCCTCACCGTTACATCAGTACCACAACTACCATCATCATTACTACTACTACTACTACCACCTTCATCATTAAACTGCTATCACTACCATCACCCCTACAACCCGTACAACTACCATTTATAATAATAATAATAATAATAATAATAATAATAATAATAATAACAGTAACAACAACAATACTTATACTACTGCTAAAAATATTCTCTCTGACACACTCTCTCTCTCTGACACTCTCTCTCTCTGACACTCACTCTCTCTCCCTCTGACAATCTCTCTCTCTGACACTCTTCTGACACTCTCTCTCTCTGACACTTCTCTCTCCTTATGACACACTCTCTCTCTCTCTGACACTCACTCTCACTGACCTCTCTCTCTCTCTCTGACACTCTCTATCTCTGACACTCTCCTCTGACACTCTCTCTCTCTGACACTTCTCTCTCCCTCTGAAACTCTCTCTCTCTCTCTCGGACACTCACTCTCTTTCTGACACTCTCTCTCTCTGACACGCTCTCTCTCTGACACACTATGTCATTCTCTCTGAAACTCTTTCTCTCTGACAATCTCTCTCTGATACTCTCTCTCTCTCTGACACTCTCCCTCTGACACTCTCTCTCCCTCTGACACTTTCTCTCTCTCTGACACAATTCTCTCTCTCACACTGACACTCTCTCTCTCTCTCTCTCTCTCTCTCTCTCTCTCTCTCTCTCTCTCTCGCTCTGACACTCTCTACCTCTGACACTCTCTCCCTCTCTGACACGATCTCTCTCTGGCAATCTTCCTCTGACACGCTGTCTCTCTGACACTCTCTCTCTCTCTCTCTGACACACTCTCTCTCTGACAATCTCATTCTGACACTCTCTCTGACACTCTCTCTCTCTCTGACACGCTCTCTCTCTGACAATCTCTCTCTCCCTCTGACACGCTCTCTCTCTGACAATCTCTCTCTCCCTCTGACACTCTCTCTCTCTGACAATCTCATTCTGACACTCTCTCTGACACTCTCCCTCTGACACTCTCTCTCCCTCTGAAACGTTCTCTCTCTCTGACACTCTTTCTCTCTCCTACTCTCTCTCTCTTGCTGACACTCTCTCTCACTCTCTTGCTGACACTCTCTCCGTCTGACACTCTCTCTCTCTGACACTCTCCCTCTTACACACACTCTCTCTCTCACACTCTCACTCTGACACACACTCTCTCTCTCTCTCTCTGACACTCTCTCTCTCCCTCTGACACTCTTTCTCTCTCCCACTCTCTCTCTCTTGCTGACACTCTCTCTCACTCTCTTGCTGACACTCTCTCCGTCTGACACTCTCTCTGACACTCTCCCTCTGACACACACTCTCTCTCTCACACTCTCACTCTGACACACTCTCTCTCTCTCTCGCTCTGACACTCTCGCTCTCCTTCTGATATGATAAATGTTTTCGCAGAACGACACTGTACATAGAGATTGCAGTATCACAACTCTGTATCTGTGTTTTTATTTAACCTTTATTTTGACATGGAGTCATGTTGAGACCAACTTCTATTTTTCAAATTAGCCCTGTAATTACAAAGATTCACATCAAATACAAATATGAAATGCAAAACAGGAATACAAAACACGATCATAGAAAACAAACACATTCTTCATCAAAAAGGTGCTAAATCACCAGTCTGAATTGGCCTAGAGCCACCAAAACATCCAAATGTAGGAATTGTTTTATATTATTCCACAAGTAATGTTCAAAATAACTAGAATCTGATTCAACCTAACTCTGTAGAGACCAACGGGATTTCCATAACTTGCAGTACATTGGAGCACAGTTGCACTACAGTACTTGCACAGTGTTAGAATGGTCCCTATGCGTTACATTTTTGTGAGCTCTCATAAATGTGAACGATTCCAGATCCTAACCGCTAAGGAATGTAATCTGCAGACTGTTATGTAGGGTACAACTCATCATGAGTGATGGAGGTGGGCTATGACTTAAACGTGTCCTAGTCAGGGCCTGTATCCACCAGAGTATGTGAGCGGAGTTGGAGCGTTGCGAGTAGTGGAGCGTGCCCAATTTGACTGGCGCGTGGAGCGAGATTCCCAAAGGCTGGAGCAT